>NW_018408441.1:115607-387275 GCF_002113885.1 Mizuhopecten yessoensis
ACTTGATCTCTGAGGAAGTGTTGCATCAATAGTCTTAATGTAGGTGTTTGTGACCAGGTATCTCAATGATCTATGATAAGTGTTTGTAACCAGGTATCTCAGTGGTCTATAGTGAGTGTTTGTAACCAGGGATCTCGGTGGTCTATAGTAAGTTTTTGTAACCAGGGATCTCAGTGGTCTATAGTAAGTTTTTGTAACCAGGGATCTCAATGAACTATATTTTTTGTGATCAGGTATCTCAGTTGTCCATAGGTAGTGCGTCTGTTACTGTTCGTGACTAGGTACATGTAACCCAGTGAACTATTACCAGTGATTGTGACCAGGTATCTCAGTGGTTTATAGTATAATTAGAGTGTGTGACCAGATATATCAATGACCTATAAGTAGAGTTTGTGAGTGACCACGTATCTGAATGGATTATTACGTAGTTGAAAATTGACTAAAACGTTACATGTAATCAGTTAATCATTTTCATTTTCATATTTAAGAACTGATTATTTCACACGTTTCGAAAAGTGAAACATATAAAAATAAGTCAAAGTCATGGACCCAGGTCTAGTCCCATTCCTTGGTGGATTGACGAATCATATCTACATGTAGCTTATTTTTCCAGATCTCGTGAGTTACGTCCCCTTAACACCTTTCGACTCAAAGGTCAGACCACGGAATTAGATTGCTATCTAAGTCCGTGCTAGAATTGACCATTTTCAGCCAGTAATTAAACTTGCTTAATTATTCTGTTTCCTAATGATTTCATCATAAAGCACAATTAAAAGACGATTGGCAATTTGACACTCTGAAGTGTTGTTTTTTATATACACATCTTTTATAGTTATTCATATTTTGTAATGTTTTATTTTGAGCACACGGCTACTCTCCCATAAAAAAAAAAGGTTGGCAAGTATGCATTTATCATTTATAACCATATATCATTTGTTTACAAAAAAAATAAGTGCAATTAACGCCTTTATTAAATACATATACAATTAAAGGTAGAACAAATATTAGAAATAATAACGTTAATGGTAAAAGACTACACATCCCTGGTACATGTAAAGGGGACTTATTTATTTCAACAAATTTTATTGGACAAAAAATTTGAACAATTGGATGAGACAAGAGGCTTAGCCTATATAAGTCTTCTCTTAACCGGTATAGATGGACAGAAAGCATAAATAAGTGACGTGTCTATTTATTGCTATACATTTTACTGTAAGAAACAGCTAGATGAAAAAAAAATGCAAATCACATTGAAGGTTTTATTTGATAAAAACTAAAATTTCCCTTAACGTGGGAATACTGATGAAATTTCCCAATTTTTGCCAAATGCGAATGATATTTTCCCAATTCCTGCTCAGGGACCCTTTCCCAAAATAGCTGTCAAAAACCCTGGTAATAATGTTGACTTGCTTGTTATGTTTTGTTATATTTTCATTTAGAAAATCTTGAGGGTGCTTTGTTCTTGAATATTTTTTGTTTTATGTTGAAATATTTCAAAATTATAATGTATTTATATATTTCCTAAATTTCTTAGACAAGATTTCTCAAATATTTACAGTGTAGGAAATCTTCTATCATGGATGTTTAATTAATGAAGTTATAGCCTGGCTAGGAGCTATTAATTACTGTATATACAAGTGACACAGTTGATATTTAGGCTTGCCTTGCTAAAATTGACCATTTTCAGCCAATAAACTTGCTCAATAAACTTATTCTGATTGAGTATAAGACCTAATGGTTTCATCAGAAAGAACTCAAAAGATGATTGATGTACACTCAAGTGTTATTTTTAAACACGTGACATTTTTTGATGATTATTTATGTTACCACGGAATTAGATTATCTAAGTCCGTGATGTTACGTTAGAAATTTCAAAAGGTTGGCAAAGCTGTACAGTACATGTATGTCAATATGTATCATCTGCTTACAAAAACAAAGTGCAATTAACACCTTCGGGGGGGGGGGGGGGNTATGGAAACCTCGCGATCTACAGCATTAAACAGCATATTGTGACACCGACACGAACCGACAAAGTAGGCGAAGCATAAATTATTTCAATCACCTTTAACCCACATAAAAGTACACATAAATGCGCGTACATAGTAACATACCCCAGGCGGCACATCAGCATTGTCGTTGAGACTAGACTTGCACAGGCCTAGCTTTCGTGAAGCTGACGACTGTTTTCTTGATGATAGAGTGACAGGCACATATTGAAATCAGTAGACCTTAGAGCCAAACATAATACCTGTCTGTGAGAGGTCAATACTGGTAAAATTCGCTCAATAGCTACTCTTGTCGATCAGTACGCCTTTACCCTCCCGTCTTCTGATTCCCGGCGAAGTTGATCTGTTCCGGTCTTTTCAACCAATCAAAATGTAGCAAATTTTGAAGCCCGCGACTTTCAGACCA
Source organism: Mizuhopecten yessoensis (assembly GCF_002113885.1). Lineage (NCBI taxonomy): Eukaryota > Metazoa > Mollusca > Bivalvia > Pectinida > Pectinidae > Mizuhopecten > Mizuhopecten yessoensis. The sequence goes on from NW_018408441.1 coordinate 118,020, forward strand.
CAAATATTTGTATTGCCTGCCCTGATTCGTCAAAAACATCGAAAACTTTAATTTTTAAACCCGTTTTAATAAAGAAACATTTCAAAACATAACAAATACGTTTGCAAAGCTTACGCAAATAAGTTACGATGTGAAACATATTTTCTATTCCCACAGGGATGTTTAAAACGGTGATTTTTTAACTTCTGATCTATTTATAACCAATCAGAGCGTCGCAAATTTTAAAGTCCGTTCTGCACGATGTAAAGAAAAAAGATCGCATAGTATTGTAGTTTCGTTTTGTGTTACTATATATAGATTTTTGCTTAACCACGCATAGGATACAAAAAGAGCTCGCTGCGCTCGCTATTATGACTACAGCACGTCTAACCCTACATCGCGTGGTTTACTCTGTAATTACAGAACTAGGTACGTGTGATTATGACTACAGCACGTCTGACCCGACATCGCGTGGTTTGCTCTGTAGTTGCAGAACTAGGTATGTGTGTTATTATGACTACCGCACGTCTGACCCTACATCGCGTGGTTTACTCTGTAATTACAGAACTAGGTACGTGTGTTATTATGACTACAGCACGTCTGACCCGACATCGCGTGGTTTACTCTGTAGTTGCAGAACTAGGTATGTGTGTTATTATGACTACAGCACGTCTGACCCTACATCGCGTGGTTTACTCTGTAGTTACAGAACTAGGTACGTGTGTTATATCATGACTACAGCACGTCTGACCCTACATCGCGTGGTTTACTCTGTGATTACAGAACTAGGTACGAGTGTTATTATGACTACAGCACGTATGACCCTACATCGCATGGTTTACTCTGTAACTACTGAACTAGGTACGTGTGTTATTATGAGTAAAGCACGTCTGACCCTACATCGCGTGCTTTTCTCTGTAATTACAGAACTGGGTACGTGTGTTATTATGACTACAGCACCTCTGACCCTACATCGCATGGTTTACTCTCAAATTACTGAACTAGCTACGTGTGTTATTATGACTACGGCACGTCTGACCCTACATCGCGTGGTTTGCTCTGTAGTTACAGAACTAGGTACGTGTGTGATATCATGACTACAGCACGTCTGACCCTACATGGCATGGTTTACTCTGTAATTACTGAACTAGGTACGTGTGTTATTATGAGTAAAGCACGTCTGACCCTACATCGCGTGCTTTACTCTGTAATTACAGAACTAGGTAGGTGTGTTATTATGACTACAGCACGTCTGACCCGACATCGCGTGGTTTACTCTGTAGTTGCAGAACTAGGTACGTGTGTTATTATGAATACAGCACGTCTGACCCTACATCGCATGGGTTACTCTGTAATTACTGAACTAGGTACGGGTGTTATTATGACTACAGCACGTCGGGCCCTATATCGCGTGGTTTACTCTGTAGTTACTCTGGCAGCCAGAAGAACCAATCATGTCCGATCACCCTACATCGCATGGTTTACTCTGTAACTACTGAACTAGGTACGTGTGTTATTATGACTATAGCACGTCTGACCCTACATCGCGTGGTTTGCTCTGTAGTTACAGAACTAGGTACGTGTGTGATATCATGACTACAGCACGTCTGACCCTACATCGCATGGGTTACTCTGTAATTACTGAACTAGGTACGTGTGTTATTATGACTACAGCACGTCTGACCCTATATCGCGTGGTTTACTCTGTAGTTACTCTGGCAGCCAGAAGAACCAATCATGTCCGATCATGCTGTGTAAATAAACGACAATATATCCCACCTACACATAGAATTGACATATAACTCTGCTTTCGTATCCTCACCTTCGGGGTTACAATTTCCTAATCCGTGATTACAGCACAAAGATGGAAATCTAAATCGTCTTAACTACTGTTAAAACAGAGGGGCAGGTGTGTAAAACCACTTATTACATACTTACTAATAAAAACGGGTTTACATATGAAGCTTCGATACATAAAGTTGTACGTTACATATGAAGCGTCGATACATACAGTTGTACGTTATATATAAAGCGTCGAGAGATACAGTTGTACGTTACATATAAAGCGTCGATACATACAGTTGTACGTTACATATAAAGCGTCGATACATACAGTTGTACGTTACATATAAAGCGTCGATACATACAGTTGTACGTTACATATAAAGCGTCGATACATACAGTTGTACGTTACATATAAAGCGTCGATACATACAGTTGTACGTTACATATAAAGCGTCGATACATACAGTTGTACGTTACATATAAAGCGTCGATACATACAGTTGTACGTTACATATAAAGCGTCGATACATACAGTTGTACGTTACATATAAAGCGTCGAGAGAACCAGTTGTACGTTACATATAAAGCGTCGATACATACAGTTGTACGTTACATATAAATCGTCGATACATACAGTTGTACATTACATATAAAGCGTCGAGAGATACAGTTGTACGTTACATATAAAGCGTCGATACACACAGTTGTACGTTACATATAAAGCGTCGATACATACAGTTGTACATTACATATAAAGCGTCGAGAGATACAGTTGTACGTTACATATAAAGCGTCGATACATACAGTTGTACGTTACATATAAAGCGTCGATATATACAGTTGTACGGTACACATGAAGCGTCGATATATGCAGTTGTAGTTTACATATGAAGCGTCGATACATACAGTTGTACGTTACATATGAAGCGTCGATACATACAGTTGTACTATACATATAAAGCGTCGATACATACAGTTGTATGCTACATATAATGCTTCAATACATACAGTTGTACGTTACATATATATCGTCGATAAATACAGTTGTAGTTTACATATGAAGCGTCGATACATACAGTTGTACGTTACATATGAAGCGTCGATACACACAGTTGTACGTTACATATAAAGCGTCGATACACACAGTTGAACGTTACATATGAATCGTCGATACATACAGTTGTACGTTACATATGAAGCGTCGATAAACACAGTTGTTCGGTACATGTACATATGAAGCGTCGAGAGATACAGTTGTATGTTACATATAAAGCATCCGTCGATACATACAGTTGTAGGGTACATATGAAGCGTCGATATATACAGTTGTACGTTACATATATTTCGTCGATAAATACAGTTGTACATTACATATGAAGCGTCGACACATACAGTTGTACGTTACATATGAAGCGTCGATACACACATTTGTACGTTACATATAAAGCGTCGATACATACAGTTGTACGTTACATATGAAGCGTCGATACATACAGTTGTACGTAACATATAAAGCGTCAATACACACAGTTGTACGTTACATATAAAGCGTCGATACACACAGTTGTACGTTACATATGAAGCGTCGATACATACAGTTGTACGTAACATATAAAGCGTCAATACACACAGTTGTACGTTACATATAAAGCGTCGATACATACAGTTGTACGGTACACATGAAGCGTCGATATATGCAGTTGTACGTTACATATGAAGCGTCGATACGTTACATATAAAGCGTCGCTACATACAGTTGAACGCTACATATGAAGCGTCGATACATGCAGTTGTACGTTACATATGAAATGACAAAAACGGACAGGTGTTCAGTCATATGGAGTGTCCGATAAATTCAGTTGTGCTCTTCACATGGATTGACGAGGGCTCTACATGTGGATCGACAGTTAATATGCTATTTTGAATACCTACACTCATTCAGTTGTATACTGGATATATGGAGTGATGTACATATAAGTGTTCACCACAGTCCCGCGGTCTGCTACATATTAAAACAGAGGGGCAGGGGTGTAAAACCACTTATTACATACTTACTAATAAAAACGGGTTTACATATGAAGCTTCGATACATAAAGTTGTGCGTTACATATGAAGCGTCGATAAATACAGTTGAACGTTACATATGAATCGTCGATACATACAGTTGTACTGTACACGTGAAGCGTCGATATATGCAGTTGTACGTTCCATATGAAGCGTCGATACATACAGTTGTCCGTTACATATAAAGCATCGATACATACAGTTGTAGCGTACATATGAAGCATCGATATATACAGTTGTACGTTACATATCGTCGATATATACAGTTGTACGTTCCATATATATCGTCAATAAATACAGTTGTACGTTACATATCGTCGATAAATACAGTTGTAGTTTACATATGAAGCGTCGATACGTTACATATAAAGCGTCGATACATACAGTTGTACGTTATATATGAAGCGTCGATATATACAGTTGTACGTTACATATATATCGTCAATAAATACAGTTGTACGTTACATATGAAATGACAAAAACAGACAGGTGTTCAGTCATATGGAGTGTCCGATAAATACAGTTGTACTCTTCACATGGATTGACGAGTGCTCTACATGTGGATCGACAGTTAATATGCTATTTTGAATACCTACACTCATTCAGTTGTATACTGGATATATGGAGTGATGTACATATAAGTGTTCACCACAGTCCCGCGGTCTGCTACATATTGTACACATTAACCGTTCCAATACACATATAGTAAGTCTTCATTGTTATATCCAAGGAAATAGTTTTATAGCTTTTGTTTAATCAATAGGTGACAATATATGTTAATAACGTTGAATGAGATGGACTTGGAACAAAAGAAGCAGGGACAACGTTTCATGATTAAGTTTATTTCACAACAAAACACACGTTAGCAAATGTATACATAGAAATGAAATAGAAAATCTATAAAAATGTGTGTTTCTTCTCTATCGTTAAACTTTCAGCCCTAGCTGATAATTATATTTTTAAGAGTATATTAAAGTCAAAATCTAAATATAAACATTTCTAAAGATAAAATGACAAATTAAAAATATGCTAACATGATTTAAAATGTATGATAATTATGTTCTAAAGAATAATAGTCAGTGATGCCTCATCGATATTACACAAATCTGTACTTAATAATCTCTAAAATCTCTAAAATAAGTTTCAACGGACAAATGTATATTTCAATGTAAGGTATCCAACATGTGGTCTGTAAACACTTAGACATCAAGTACGTGTTATAATCCCTCCCCTCAGGCCACTACTTCTTATTTGATATCATTGAAACATTCCTCCATTTCCTGTATCCACCATTACAATTCATCTCTTTAAAATGAGTCTGTGCTATACAATGATGTAGTTCTAAGCTAGTACCTGATGTGTCCATTGAGGGTATGCCTTTCTCGTACGGATAGATTCAGCTCCTAGGTTACTGTAAATTCTGTGTTCTCTCCTATGAGCAGATTTATCACACTTCATGTACTTCTTACATAGACAAAACACCATATTTCCTGAGTTAACTACACTTTCTTCTCATATCTTTATTCTAAATATACAGATCTGACATCGCGGTTCCTGAAATAAGTAATGTGTACTCTGATAGTCAGCATCCTTTTCCAGATTCCTTCTCTAATGCAATAGTAAGCACCATAGTTCCAATAACTACTGTGCTGTCCTTTCAGCATCATATTTACTTATTTTCTGTGATCTCTAGATCTTTGGTGTTGTCTTAGCTGTCATGTTGATGCTGCCTGATGACACGCCCCTTCCATCAAAATTAAAACAGAAGTGTTTTGCCTACAAATGAGCAGCGACCGGTTCCATTGAGGATATCATCAGTGTGGATGGCTAACATCCGAAGCAAGACTGTGGTTTAGTCTGACCAGGATATTGTCAAATGAGTCTCGTCCCATGTAATCCATCTGGTATTTGTCCCAGCGATGTCGGCGTTCACAGTCGTCACTGTTACAGCCCTTAAAGTGGTACTGGTCAGTTATTGAGTAGGGTTTGACCGTTACCGGTCTGTCTGTATCTGTCATCACATTATATTGGGCCGGACTCTATACGGATCAATATATTTTATAACATTTCTACAAATTGAACCAAGGGAAAAGAAAGTCCCCATAGAAAAAACAATTGGTATTATGCCATTAAACACAACATATTTAATACATTTGTTTAGAATGAAACTCAAGTTACATGAAATAGTAAAAGAAAAATACTCATCAAATTTGATTTTGGTAAATATTCTTGTTGATGCGTTTCCTCAAAGTTTTAGGATGATATAAAGAAGGAGACCGTTACCTTACTATCTTCCTGAGGAGCAGGAAGAAGAGGAGGAGGAGGACTGAAGGACATACTCTGTAGTCTTATCTGCTCTCTGGTTAGTTCCACTACAGACTGAAACAGGTCATACTGCACTATCAGTATCATCAGTGTAACATGTCGTATCTAGTGTCATGATCATGCACCAAAGTGATACAGGATTTAGTATAGCTGACAAATTACTGAACTAGAGATAAATGTAGAAGACTTCTGACCAGAAATCAACTTACCTCATCACCTGTGTGCGGAGGGGACAAAATCTGCTTGATACCTGAAAGCAATAATGGAATAAAGTATTAGTAGGGTCTGCGTGATACAATCTACATCAATATGCTGATGTATACAATTTTTCTATTTAAATCTGTATACGTCCTTTTGCCTGCATTTGACTTGGTGGTCGTTTTCCGACCTTTTGTTTAGGGCTGTTTTGCTTAACTGCCAATCTGTTGGACTTGTTTGTTAGCCAACCTTTTAAATTGTGTTGGTGCAGATATTTGGTCTCGGTATTTGTTTTCATACATTTTGACTTGTTTGTTTACTCACCATTGGCTTGTTGTTTATTTGGGTTGTTGTGGTCCATCACCCAGTAAACAACTTGCATCACAACGCTCAAGAAAATCATGTTCACAATCTAGGGAAACAGAAAATTAAAGGGGTTGTTGATAATTTTTCCTCAACAAAGGAGTCCAGAATGAGATATCCGTCATTTTTCTCCATTCCAGATGAAATATAGAATCTTAGTGCATAATGTTAATGTAGTCTAAATAAATAAAATAGTTATATTTTGTTGGAAAATACAGACGTTTGGCCTTTTCGTTTCACCTTTTAGTCGAAAGAACGAAAAGAAGTCACTGCTTTTGGCGCTTTGAAACTCTCGGAACAGAAACTTTGGCGTCGTTAGTTACGGAACAATTCCACGTGACCCTGATTGTGAAGCGGTGCCTAGCGGAGTAAATTTGTACTACGGCAGATAAGTCTGTAACCAGACTCGGACATAGTTATGTGGCTAGAAAAGCATTAATTCATGGTAACGACCCTACACTTTACATATTTGCTTTGAAATTATAAAACAAATAAATCTCCCGGCGACCGATATTTAACAGTTACTAGCTCATTATTGAAACCGTTTAATTTGTTGGCACACACTTACATGTTAGGGTAAAACATGAACGCTACACACACAGGTGATCTCACCTTTACAATTTGGCAATTGATACAGTATGTTAAAAATAAGTTACACTGTCCTTCTAGGACTCGTCGCCGGTGATGCTATGTAGTGGGCCAAAAAGTATGTTATTCCATAAAACTACGCTTCTAAAAAATGAAAATTTCTCATAAGTAACACTGTTTTGGAAATATCTTAAGAGAAACCAGTGACTTCTTCGTTGTATATCACAAATTTATAAAACATCCCCGTTGTCTTATCGTGATTATCGTGTCCAACATTATAAAGCTCACGCAGTATATAAACCTAATTTTAGAAACATTACGGAGACCGGGACAAGTTCGGCCGTTTTTTTGTTTTTTGTTTTTTTGTTCTGGAAAGTATGGCATAATTTGTTGCGTCTGTATACACATCATGCACCATTTTGAAGAGAAACCCCAAGCCTGTCATAAAATATTAACAAACGGACAAACATGTCTGTATTCATAGTTGAAGATTTTTAATGATAACGTCATAAAGCATACATCGTCAGACTTCCCCGCCAATATTACGGCTTTCCATGTGTTGCATAGGCCGACCTGCCGAAAAATGGCATTTCATAAAATTGGTAATACGGAAGTCAATGCTAGGCTTTAATACATGTATATAGGTCTACCATCATGTGAAGCGTTCATTTTAATACACACATGACATAAATAAGTAGCAATTTGGTTTACAGAAAGTTTGCAAAACTAGCGACGTCATGCCGGCTTTCCTCTCTTTTCACCCTCCAAAAAGTAACTTGATTTAACAATTGACTTTTCCCCGCCATTTTTTCGTGTGAATGTCACGCCAATTTAACTGAACTTCTAAAATCCTCAAAATTGTAAATATTTGCTCAAGAACAAAAATGTCAGAGGTGGTCGCACTTACCCCGGAATCGAACTATTGCCCCGGTCCATGGCTACCAGTGGAACATTCTATTACATTGACAGTATAAAAGATACATGTTAACAATTACTGAAAGTATGAAGCATAATCTTGAATGATATGCTGGCTATACTCATGATATTAACGGATCAAGACTCTCTCAAAGAGTCCAAAATCCTAACACAAACCCTTTTTCTTTCTTTTTTCTTTTCCTTATTTAGATTCTGGAACCAGTAATTTTACTACAATGAAACAATATATGTATTTGTTTTACTTCTTGGGTATCATCAGCGCGTATCTGGTTATAAAACTCAAGTCATTTCTTAAAGAGTCCGGTTCACTGCAGTTGATATTTTTAGCTTGCCGAGTACCTAAATTGGAACACCGCATCATATAACTCAGTTAATGAAAATAAATGACAGTATTTTAAATATTTTCTTCATTTCATGAAGGTTTTGACATTTTTTGATAATTTGTATTCATTAATTCATTTTGAACAAAAGTTATATGTGTTTAAAAATGTGATACTAGGATATTGATGTTGTCCCACCGTGCCTAATCCCTTTATTTACAGGAGGTTAGCAGACAAAACTAGCTCCAATTGCTTAAAACTGTTTGAATTTCGATGAACAGATACCATTAAAGTAACAAGAGGCACAAATGGCCTGCATCGCTCACCTGGTATTAATCTCACACTTGTAATCTTAATAGTGGACTAAATAACAGCTACAGGCAGAATATCAGTATTTGATTCATAAGAACCTATTAAAAGATTTAAACATATGACGCCTGTGACTTCGAATGTCGAACAAGGACATTAGGTTAAAAGTTGGTCAAAGTCATTCATTTGAATAGCCCTTCATTTCAGCATGCTACAGGCCCAATTTCAGTTCCCTTGGCCTTTTGGTTTTTGAGAAGTTGTTCGAAGATTTTACGACGTTTACCCCTGTGACATTGAAAGTGGGTCAAGGTCATGAATTTGAACAAACTTGGTAGCCCTTCATCCCAGCATGCTACAGGCCCAATATCAGTACCCTCGGCCTTTTGGTTTTCGAGAGGAAGTTGTTTGAAGATTTTAAGACATTTGACCCCTGTGACCTTGAAAGTTGGTCAAGGTCATTCATTCGAACAAACTTGGTAGCCCTTAATCCCAGCATGCTACAGGCCCAATATCAGTTCTCTGGGCCTTTTGGTTATTGAGGAGAAGTCGTTTGAAGATTTTACGTCATTTGATCCCTGTGACCTTGAAAGTGGGTCAAGGTCATTCATTCGAACAAACTTGGTAGCCCTTCATCCCAGTATGCTACAGGCCCAATATCAGTACCCTGGGCCTTTTGGTTATTGAGAAGAAGTTGTTTGAAGATTTTAAGATATTTGACTCCTGTGACCTTGGAAGTGGATCAAGGTCATTCATTTAAACAAACTTGGTACCCCTATATCCCAGCATGCTACAGGTCCAATATCAGTACCATGGGCCTTTTGGTTATTGAGAAGAAGTCGTTTGAAGATTTTACGACATTTGACCCCTGTGACCTAGGAAGTGGGTCAAGGTAATTCATTTGGACAAACTTGGTAGCCCTTCATCCCAGCATGCTACAGGGCCAATATCAGTACCCTGGGCCTTTTGGTTATTGAGAAGAAGTTGTTTGAAGATTTTAAGATATTTGACTCCTGTGACCTTGGAAGTGGATCAAGGTCATTCATTTAAACAAACTTGGTACCCCTTCATCCCAGCATGCTACAGGTCCAATATCAGTAACATGGGCCTTTTGGTTATTGAGAAGTCATTTGAAGACTTTACGACATTTGACCCCTGTGACCTTGGAAGTGGGTCAAGGTAATTCATTTGAACAAACTTGGTAGCCCTTCATCCCAGCATGCTACAGGCCCAATATAAGTACCCTGGGCCTTTTGGTTATTGAGAAGAAGTTGTTTGAAGATTTTAAGATATTTGACTCCTGTGACCTGATAGTGGGTCAAGGTCATTCATTTAAACAAACTTGGTACCCCTTCATCCCAGCATGCTACAGGTCCAATATCAGTACCATGGGCCTTTTGGTTATTGAGAAGAAGTTGTTTGAAGATTTTAAGACATTTGACCCCTGTGACATTGAAAGTGGGTCAAGGTCATTCATTTGAACAAACTTGGTAGCCCTTCATCCCAGCATGCTACTGGCCAAATATCATCAGCCAGGGCCTCTTGGTTATTGAGAAGAAGTTGTTTAAAGTGAAAAGTTGACGCCGGACGGACGCCGCACCATGCCATAAGCTCACTTGGCCCTTCGGGCCAGGTGAGCTAAAAATGTTGCATCATAAAGTATGAAAATTGTTTCCTTTTTGGAACCTCACGTCAACCGAATCAGGCTAAAAACCCAAGCTTTCCGAAATCCGCATAAGAACTTGAATCCGCCCGACAGACCATTAGAAAATTGCTTCATACACATAACGTTGGTGTTGGTGAATTAATGCGGTGAGGCTTTGTATGTCCTTTATCATGTCGGTATTAGTTATACCTTACACGAGTTATATCCCTTCTTTTCGACTTTGGCTACTTATCCGTGATGTATTGACACCGATTTCGACTCACAGAATTTAGATCTACTGCCATCGTTTTACTACTAGAACTGATAGAAATAATATATTTGTTGAGATCTGCTTTATCATAACAATTTGATATGGTTTTGGAAATGTATGGGTATTTTTTCGGGTATTAAAATCTTCCAAACTCATGCTCTCTTGAGTTTTATAATTCGTTCCAAAAATGCACCAATGGATTCGATCCAAATAATTTAGACCATGTCTATTACCGAGCACATTAGTGCCTCTAGCCAGAGCTTAGGGCATGGCGTGTCGGAAAAACCAATGCCCCTTCAAGAGAGGTCGCTGATCTTTCACAAGATTACTTGCCAGTATGTTGATACCACTTCGAACAAATGGGTTCACTGAAACAATAGGGGTATCAAAGCGCAAGTTGACGCTGGGAAAACAATAGTTGCAACCAGAGCGGTTCGAACCTATGATCTTTTCATCAGAGTAAATTTGGAACTACCCATGTAAGATTCTATTAGTCCAGTGTACTTACACCCCATTTCACGTGACGTGACGTCACAATGGCTCTATACTACAATGACGTGACGTCACGAATTGAGAACTCTCCGATGCCGCAATGCGGAAAAGGCGACGTGATGATATTAAAAACCTTTTACGATATATTTACCGTACACGTTAGAAAGATGTGATTAATTTTTCTGTGCAAACATTGTTTGCAAATAAGGGATATGCCTAAGGTCATAGTATATAGTGTATTGATAAACGGCAATAGGAAGTTCATCCCTAGTTGAAAATCCTTTGTAGAGAGACAGTATCACAATTTCCGCATATTCTAATGTTTAAATATTAAACTGATGAATATTGTATGTTTGTAATTGACGTAACAGTGTGTTCTCTCAATATTAAAGTATTTCAAAGCAATCTTGGCATTAATTCAGTTGTTTTTTATCAATGAGTCACATGTGTCCATTTTTCTGTACTTCAGGAAACCGGCTACCTATTTCACTACTGTGAAGTTTTTCAAGACAGATAACTCTTACATGCAATTACTATGTGTATATGGTTTTATTATAAAATGTCAATTTTTAATCGTTTATAGATAATCTATTTTACACAATTTCAGCATTTATTAAATTGATATACATTAATGCTATACTAATCTATGTCAGTATCATTTTTATTGACATTATTTTGCAAAAAATTGTGTCTTAAAACTCACTCCTATTTACATAAATTTCCATTTAAAATCCTTAAAATTCTGACAACCTATATTTTTTTTGTAGCAGAAAATGTTCCTTACTTCAAAGCAATGCAATATAACTACAAAATTTGGAGAAATTCTACTGAGAAATGGTGACACAATCCTATTACCTTAATCTGGCTGGTTGATTTGTTTTCGTCTAAAAAGCTCAGGCGAAAAATTGATATTTTCAAATTGGCCAGTCCAAACGCATTTTCATGGTTTCTGGGCTTACTCTGGTGGTTGAAATGAGAGAAAAATACTCTTTCATGCCCAATGGTGTAGAATAGGGATATTCCATCCTCGGTAGGAGTGTCCCTTAATCCTACACCCCTGTCAATCTTCAATCCCTAGATAAGAATAACAACTCTTTTAATAAAACTACATAAAAAACTTTATTTTATACACAATGCTTTCCATGGATTGTCCATGCTGACTCCATGTTATTTTCATAGGATAATGTATCCAAGTCAACATCTAATATTACTGGAGATAGCCCAATTTTTCATGAAACAACTGTACTTATAATTTAACTGACAAAAATGTGTACTTTATCTTTGGAACGACAAATCATAAATTTAAAAGGAGAGACACCATCACAAATACTTACTGTGTCAGTCACCACAAACATCGAAGCCATAACAACTACTTCTTACAATAATTATAGAGTATTCTGGGAGTTGTTTGGATGGAACACCGGACATGAGGCTGTGACCCAGGGTATATGGTTTCACATGACTAAACAGTCCCTTTTTAATACTGCATTAAATGGAGAACTAAGATAGCAGGACACATTGGGGGGTCTTTGTCTGCTTTTAAAGGAAAGAAGTCTTTAATATAATTTAAAGTAAATTCTACCACATCGACAGTGTAACCAGACTTTATATTTGTTAGTAAACATGGGAAATTTGCCATTAGAAATGCATGTATATTTTTCTTCTTTTTTTGTCCATTTATATCATGCATATGCATTGCTTTCCAAAGCCTCACCTTTATTTTAAATGTAAACAAACTAGCTATTTGTCACTAGCCTTGGAAGAGTTTACTTTTTGGAGCTAAAGAGGATACATCTGTTCATGTACATGTGCATACATAAACAATTAACACATAGAGAAGGACCAATGGCTGCAGCTTCCAGAATCTACCATACCAGTTGCACATAGCTTGTTGGTATGATGTAAATAGCATCATGTGATAGATGTTTGCAAAGCCAAATAATTTGAATCTCGAAGTCACATAGCTTTACAGGCACTGAGGTAGACATGAATGCACATTTCATTACATTTAGACGTGATGAAAAATTGATATAATCACCAACATACGTTTGTATATTATGGTGTTATATATAACTCAGAATTTAAAGAAGTTGGAAAAACGATTTGCAGCCTTTGCTTTGATAAATGTTTTTCAAACATTTTCTCACCCTCGTTAAATATTCCAATATAAATACATGCACATATGTTGATTATTTATTAAATAAAAAATGTATGGGGAAGTGGAACAAAAATCTGTTCAACCAACCACCATCCTCTCATCATTTAGATTTACCTAAGTGATTGAGGTAGTGTAACAACAGTACAAAAGCACAAGGTAGTAATAGATGGCTGGTCAGGTCAGAAACACAGGCAAGAATAACTGTCTATGGAGGTTGGATCAGAGCCTGGGTAATGACATGGAGCGAAACATCAGTTCCAGCTGCCAAACTTATGTAAAACCTCTCAGGGTGGAATTCGTACCTCTTAGGATTTATCTAAATACAAGAATGAGTTATCATACATAAATCGGGTCTAAAAATAAAATAAATAGAAAACTGAAATTCAGTGAAAACAAATTATTTCTTAGACCTGCCTGTTCCATGTTAAACGAGAAAACATCTGGAGCTGTGGATTAAATGTTGGGTGTGGTCATAATTGTGCAGCCGTAATGATAGGCAATGTTTACATTAATGATGATATGCCACATTTTAGTAGCTTGGCATGAGTGTAAAGAGTATGTACACATTAGCATATGCAGAGGATGGAACAAGCTCGGTCAACACAGACAGGCATCACCGGGTTTACACAGTATATAAATGTGCAGCTCTCCGATTCTGATTGTTGGTCAACTATAACCGGGTAAAACCAACAATAATCAATTAAGACATTACACAAAGATCAGGTAGTTTTAGGGACTAAAAATATATATACATCATATCCAAACTATGTTTCTCATATCTAGTTCCATGAATGATGATGCCCTATATTTCAGTAAAAGTGGTCTTCAAGATGTTGATTTCAAAAAGATTTTGAACTATTCTGTTAACAAAAATACTTTTAATACACCAATACCAGGCATCAACTTAACACTGTTTTGAAATTTGAATCCAAATCAAGCATAGATAAACAATATTAATAATCATTAGGAATCGAGTAATTCAGTATACCGGTATATATGTATATATTGATCCATTGATAGGAAGTTTAAAGTTGAACACTTTGTGAAGAAAACTATGAATGAATTTTCTCTAATAATTATAAGTGCATCATACCTTGTCATTTTGACAATGTTATTATCCGAACATAAACAAACTCATAGAAACAGACCTGCCTATATCTATATGGAATTCAGTAAAACGCTAAAAAGATATTTAATTGTCCTGTATGCCAATCTGCTACTTTGAGTCAGTAATTTTGTGATGGCCCCCTGGACTTGTCCATACTCTCAAAACATTTTCTTGTTCTAAAGATGGAACATGTAGCAGTCTTAGAGATTGATATTAACATTATAATATTTGTCTTCAATAAGGCTAATGGGCTATACAGTGATATGACAGTAAAAACCAAAGCACCTATGTAAGTATTGTATTAAAGATTTATTTTTTTGTAAAACAGTTTACTTACCGGTACAAATTAAAATAAAATTAAGGAGAATAAAATACCATGACGTTTTTAAAGTTGTAGATAACAGTACAAACATATCTGAATGTCTCTTTCTTCTGTTTAATATAATAATATAACACTGAACTTTACAGGAGCCCGTGTTGAGTTGATAACATATTGTTAGGAGACAGGTCCCGTGTCCTAGGCCTGTACACCAGTGGAAACGGTGACATGTTAGCACAATAGTAGCAAAAGCCAGCCACATACTTATGATTGACTACTTCTAACTTCACATGGAAACAGGGAATCCTGTGTGTGTGATGGCAAATTATTTAAAATTAACAACCATTTTATGGGTGTTTATCTAGCACACTGAGGATAGTAGACAGTCTAGTGGTTAACCTTTTTTCATATTATTTGGTAATACACTTGAAACAAAGAACTTGAAATTCTTGAAACTCTTAAAAGCAAGTTATTAAGTTTGGTTCCTTAAAATTTATGACAGGGAGAAAGGAGGGGTATGAAAATAACTGATAACTACATATGTCACTTATTGATAGGATAAAATAGGTTAATTTGAAATGCCAGCATTTCACTCCACCGAATACCATTAAAAACAATCGTATTTGTAATTTGTCCCTTCTCATTTGAAACAAACAACATTTTCTCAATTACCGATAATCACTTGTCATAAATGTATCATTAGATTTACAAGTATATACACAGACATACCGACTGATAACTCCACTACAATATAGTCATTTACAATAAATTACAAAGTATTGTGGAACTGTAATAAGGTGTATGGGAACCCACAGTCAAACATGGAGACATGCGTGTGCAGAGCACACAGCGTACTGGAACATTATATTATCACTAGGTAAAAAAGGCATCAACGACCACGAGCATAATATATGCATACTTAGTACAACAATGGTAATATCAACAGCCGTCCAGTTTCCCACCCCAGAAACAATAAGTATTAACATTGTCAGACCAATCAATGTTCAACGCCCTTCGACAAAAAAATCCTACTTCCCATCTTGATAGTCCGTTATGTCATACAACCTTTCAAGCTAAAAGTTCTCAAATTGTTGCTTGAACTACTTGCATATACCTGTTTGTATACTAACTAAATAATATTGATATACAGTGAAACCTCTTTTGTCTGGACGGGAATATCAAGTCATACAATTTAATCGAACAGGATTACTCATTTCATATTAATTTTTTGCTGGATTTTGGAGAGAGCCGAGTAACAGTGTTTCACTGTACATATGCAATATTTTGTAATTCTTAAACAGTTAAATCATTAAAAATAAGTTTGATTATATATGTAAATTATCATCAAAATATCATTCAATTAAAGCAATTTGGAACATTAATTTCAAATGTTAATGACTTGATTTGATTAAAAGCTCTATAAAACTTACCTATATCATAATTATCAATGATTAATAGGGAATTATAGTATACACCTTGAAATGAGACCAGATTTAGGAGAAATACCTTAACAAACCTTAAACCTTGTACATTGTAAACCTAAACCGATATACCTTAAAGGATATCGTCATTTTGGCATATGATGAAAAAATGACAAAAAAGGCACCTCAGTTTTTCTTTAAAATCTATCAAAATAAGCAGTTTACACAGACAATGGACACAAGACAAAACTCCTATAATATAAAAAAACAAAACACTGTTGTCTTTGGTATGCTGATGATAACAATGAACAACGATTCATGTTTCACTCAGAGAGCTGTATCGTTTAACCCATCCCCTAAAACAAATGGGACACTAGGACGGCTTCTACTTGTACTACAAGGGTTGTAGTTCTTGTTGTAGCCTTATTTATGTCCAAGACTTAAGTAATATTTTAGTTGAATGGGCCAACTGACTGGAGGATCAGTATAACGAGACCTATACTTGTAAATATCACACATAAAAGTAACCCTCTGTAAGCATTAACAAACTAAGGATTACACAGCTATACACAAGTATAACCCCTATCTTACTTTGTAACACTCACTCTTTAGCACTTACTTAGAATTCTACAAGCACTCAATAGATCAACCGGCCCAATAATCAGCTACTGAGTTAATTCCTGTACAGAAATGTTCATTTTTACAAACATTTTACAGGAATACGTTTTCTGACGCTATTCTAATACCAGGATATTCCTAATAAACCCATTACTTAACAAGAATATCATTACTGAATTGAAAAATTTGCTGAGATAGAGCTATACTAAACCCATTACTATTGCATCATGGGATTTCCCTACTGAATCCATAAGTATACTGTGAAATCCCTACTGAATCTATATACTTTACTGAGACGGCCCTATTGCATCATGGGATATCCCTACTAAACCCATCATTGTACATATTGTGATATCCCTTCTGAGCCTATCTACTGAGACGGCTCTATTGCATCCTGGGATATCCCTACTGAATCCATTATCGTACATATTGTGATATCCCTTCTGAGCCTATCTACTGAGACAGCTCTATTGCATCCTGGGATATCCCTACTAAACCCATCATTGTACATATTGTGATATCCCTTCTGAGCCCATCTACTGAGACAGCTCTATTGCATCCTGGGATATCCCTACTGAATCCATTATCGTACATATTGTGATATCCCTTCTGAGCTTATCTACTGTGACGGCTCTATTGCATCCTGGGATATTGAACCCTACTGAACCCTTTAGAATACTGTGATAGCCCTATTTCATCATGGGATATCTCTGAATCATTACTTTGCACACCTGGATCATCCCTATTGAATCAAATATTTAGATGAGATATCCCAACCTTCATGAACCAATAATCACAGGGACACATCCATATTGAATCAAGAACTATCTCTACTGAACAAATTAGATAACAGGGTTATCCCTACTTTACCTATTAATTTATGGTGAATTCCCTACTGCAGCTGTAAGTTCACTGGGAAGCCCGTAGTTAACCTATTAGTTGCCCTTATATCTGTGTAGTGGCCTACTGGGTAAATGTTTCATTCCATTTTATGATACATTTAACAAGTTCAAATTAATTGATAAACCTAACCAAAATAATGATCTCATCATTATTAAAAAGTAAACTGCAGACAATGGCAATGTCATTTCTGTTCCTTTCGAAAGACATTAAGTTTGTCATCGCTGTATATATAGTTCACAGTCCTTTTGATAAGTGGTATGTGAGTATAAAATACCTAAAAAGTAAGATATTAAGGGTAAGGGCAATTAAAAGCTTTCTGAGGAAAATATATACTGTTTTCAACCAGCAAAAATCACTATCACTACTAGTAATGCTGGTAAATTTTCATATTTGAAATCAGACCAATTAATGATATTTGAAATTCAGGTCAAAGGAAGGAAGGATACATTCTCTTTCAGATTTAAAACACTGTTCAGCTTTAACGCTTTGATAACATTGAATTGGATGTGTTCACGGTACATCAAAACGTTTCGTCAGTGCCTGACACAGACTGGCTAAGGTAGCTGCCGAAGCTGCGGCTACTCGTGCCATGGTAGGAGAACTGTTCAAAGTATGGCATCTCGCCTTCCTCCTGTATGGACAGCAGTTGTCGTGAGCTTTGTGACAGCTCACTCTGTCTGTGGTGGGGCGGGGTCAGAGACATTGGCTCCCGTGCAAACTCGTCTGGGATGTACTTTGTGTCACAGCTACTCTTCACATCTGGCTTCCAGGGAGGGGCGATCTAGGAAGAGAGAACAAACATTGAGGTCACAGTGCTGGGCATTGATTGAACACTGAAACATATCTTTATATAGGAAACCCGTCTTTGTAGGACAGCAAAACGTATCTATATCTGTTTGCCGTCAACAACAATTTTGTACTGTTAAGATTATTCAGTGGCTTGTATAAGGTCTTGTGATATCACCATATGGTTTTATCATATTACAAGCACCGAGAGATACACTAATAGTGTACTTACCAGGTACCTAAAGAGGCCCAGTGGACCTGTATTGCTTACTTTGAAGTTCAACAATTACAGAAAAATGTTCTCTCCATTTTGGGGACTGCCTTTTAGTACCAAGTGGAACAAACCCGTCTTTTTTTTTTGACATTTTATTTCCCTTTCCCAAGAGTATTTCAAACAAAATGTGTTTTATTTATCTTAAGGATATTTCATACCAAATTCGGCTGAAATATAATCGTCTGATCAAGAGCAGAAGGCTTAATAGGATCTAAAACCAACCCAAGATTCCCATTTTGAGCATTACCCCTCAGCCCCCATCGTCTAATATCTCTAGTATGTGTACATGTAGCACAATTGACTGTGGGTATATGACGATGCTCAGCCCTAAGGCCAGCTACACTCCCCCAGGGATGGGGCCAGCCCCCTGCGCCAGTCGTGATAGTATGAGTGATTTAAAAAAGAAAATTAAGCTGATAATTGTTTAAATTCTTAAAAAGAAGGGATCTCTACCATTAATGTCTTAGGTACTAGTCGCCAGGAGTGGGGCAGATTTGTTTGATTTGGTAGTGGGGATCAGGATAATTTTTAATGGGTAAAACTGTATTAAAACTTCTTCCGTAGAGTCCCCCTTCCTCCACACCAACTGATAACTGTACAACTCTAGTAAAACTTTTCGAAGCAATTAAGTATACGCATTGTGTCACTTGGCTGAAGGGTTTTTGAGATGAAATTTGGTTCAAATCCTCTTATCTGTTTTAAGGAAAAGGCTTAAGATCTACCCAAGTATCCCTCATTGGCCCCCACCTCTTTACCCATAGGTGGGGTGGGGGCACACCCCCCGTTTCTAAAACCTTAATTATGTCTCTATGGCAAAAGGATCCACTTAGCTAGAACTAGTAGTGTTTTAAAGGAATGATGGCCGACAGCAAATGCATCATGGCTTAAGCTCATTGGTCCTCAGATTGGACCAGGTGAGCTAATCACCTTGATGTTTAAGTCATGATTGACAAAATTTGTACGTGTTATATAACGTCCCACACTATCTCTCACTAACCATATGCTTCTGTCATATTAAAAGCACTTACAAAGAAAACTAGCACATGCTATAGTGTCCAATAATATATCATTTTTACTACCAAATGTTCCGGCAGAATAGCGACAAACGTGTCCATGTCATATACATATATAATCCCAGAGTTTATTGAGGACAGAGAAAATGTGATTATAAGGTAGTGAAACCTATACAATGTACTTAAGGACAGTGATTATACTGTGCTGCAGGATGCTGTTAAGTCAACAATATGTATGTATTTGTATTCATCATAATATGAAATGCTTTATCATAAAATTATTTTACAGATCAGTGAAGAAGAATCTAGCAATATGTAACACTGTGAAACTTTTCATGACATTTCTGTAAACAAATGTGTAAAAAAATAAAAAAAAATATGGAAAAATCATACAGCACTGCTTTAATGTTTTGCAGAATACTTTCTGTATACCTTAGTTTTTTCTCTGAAAATGTTCTAGTTTGGGATCTTTCTTATATTCTAATGATTTATTGTTTTAATTTACAGTACAGCAAAACCTGGATCACCCATATAGGACAGAGAACTGAAAGTGTTTCTTTAACAACAAAAGTTGTCTGTACTAAGAAAGCAAATGAAACTAGAATTAATGATGAGCAACAACACCACTGAATCCGGTATAAAATGTGATGTTTGATTAACATCCTAAGAAAGCAAATGATAGACAAAACCTTTACTTTTATAATTAACTCAAAGAGGTCATGTATTGATGAGGCACCTGATCACTGATAAACTGTAATTATTGTCCCAATATCTGAAAGTTTTACTCCGACACTCTAAATAGTGTGTTGAGTATGTTTTGAGTAAACAGCTTATTACGATTTTATTGTTATTTGAAAGATTTGTGATATCAATGTATATGTAACTAGCTCCATGGTGAGTCTTGGTTTTTCAATTGTGACAATACTATCTTAATTTTTGTATTTACCAGTATAACACTTAATATATATTTTCATTAACCTTTAACTTGCAAATAGAAGTTTTCAGTTGATACTTGGTTTTAAGAAATAGTACATCTGGGATGTAATCGGCTGTAAAACCAAAAAGTCCTTGTCAGAGAAACAATAAACCTGTTTGACAACGAAATCCAATGTCTAGTTGTTGTGATTGGGTTGTAAATATAAGCTGTATGACAGAACACTGACAGGCCAACAAGGTCCCGGCCATGTATTTGACCGTGGCATATATATCCCCCATATTTGCTGAGCACAAACCACAGCAATGATCTTTAATTTTGAAGTAATAGAAATAATGAGTTATGATTTTTTGTAATGTAGGAGTCTATGAACAGGCTGCATTGAACATTGCTGTTCACAGTGATGTAAAACAAAAATACTCCTATACAGTACATGATTTTTTTTATTGATCTAGCATGGTAACTAACCTCTTAATATTACACAAGAAGAGTATCACCATGTATTTACATAACTTCATACACTCATTAATTACTTCGTAGAGGATGTTCTGTTAATCACAGAATTGGTCAATCCAGGATAAAAGTGATTGTGACCCCTACAGGTGATATACATGTACTTTCCTCCCACACACAAAGAGATAGGCCAAGTTTTCTCTAGCCCCAAAACTGGCCTTCTAGCATTTTGACACCAGACATCTGTCAAAATGTCAAAAGTGTGGTGTTTGGAGCCAGAGGCACTCGGGTTAACACTGACTGTAGTATGGAGTCTTATCTCCTGTACCTCTACAAACTGAAGTATTACCGATAGAGTCCTGATTTTGACCCTTGCAGTTCATGTGTTAGAGCTCTGACCCGTGTCCTTAGACTCGATCTTAACCCTGCCCCCACCCCCTATCTGACCTATAGGCATTACAGAACTCTATAGACTGTTTTGACCCTTGAGGCCTCTAGTATCCTTACAGACAATGTATATTTAGTTCTGACCCCTCCCTTTCTTCTGACCTGTACACAAAATACAATATATATATATAGTCCTGAACTCTCCTCACTTTCTGCTCTACAGAGAATATAGTGTTTGGCTCGAGCTCCAGGCCCTAAAGGCTTGTGGCCCCAACAAGCAATCAGCACTATTCCTGGCTAGGTTCCTTATAGACTACAATTGTAGTAAGAATTCCGGACTCTCAATTTATAAGGAACATTATTAGAGTATGTGAACCCTACAGTCTGTGGTATTAAAATCCTGACAAATCAACTATCAAAGAAAACTGTGTCAAGGATTTCAAACAAACTATAACAAATCATTATCATACCATGATTACATATATATATATAAATTCTCATAAACAGTAATATATTTTGACTTGTACTTCAGTACAATAGTTTTAAAATGAAACATTCAATGAGCAAACATAACATATTCCACACTTCAACAAATAAAGTATTACTATCCATATAAAACTGGCTTTTGACATTCATACTGTGCTAAACACATAGTTGTTGGGTCAAATCTCAACATAATGGTCTATTGTTCTTCTTATAGTTCTATGAATTATATTTTAGTTCTATGAATTATATTTTAGATGGCTAGTGGGACAACTGTATACGGTATAGCTGATTTAATTAAGAATTCTGATACCTAATACAAACTCTGATCAAAATAATAATTATCTCAAATATTTGCCTGAAATGTTTTAAACTAAACAGAGTTACCTCCCTTTAATGTTCTACACAGCATCAGCAATGATGGCAACAGTCCACAAATGTTTTTGCTTATGAAAAACAGTGTTTGTTTTTTCACGAGAGATTACCTGTCATTATGTTTTTTGGGGATAATATCACATCAAATGATGTACATATATCTACTAAACAGGTCGTAACAATAAATGTAGGGGGTTTTATGCTCCTTAACTGCACTTCCAGAAGCTTTCAACAACCGTGATTTAATTTTGCTAAATTCTATAATTGAAATAAAACAATTATAAAATATTAAAACAAAAACATTAAACAGCAGATATAAAGTCCAAAATATGAAGATATCAGTACATTCAAACTGATTTTGAGGTAGTGACTTTCAGCCTATGCGAACAACCTGATTTTTTTTAAAAGATAATAAATGTAGATTGACAATTCCTGGACTATGCTTTATTTGGCCTAATTTATTTAAAATTATATTTCAAAACATTTGAAAATTCAACAAATTTAATTTATCAAATCAACATAATTTTTATTCAGGATGGTTTTCTATAAATGCATTACAAAATTAATGCAAGGATTTTAATTTTTCTCTTTCTCCAGCCAAAGTACCACGGACTGTAAATCTGTAATCTCGGGATTGCAGAGTTTGGTAATATTTCTGTTTGATGACAAATATTCAGATTACCACACCCTGTATAATGATGCCTGGCATACAATTATGTGAACAAGTACCTGGTAAACCTTCCCTTTAGGCAAGACCTTACCCAAACCTTGGCACACTCATGAACTACATAATCATAAAAACTTCATACATTTTTAATAGTTTTTTATCATTTAGGGGTAAAAAGTGTCTGGATGTTCAACCTGGCTATCATTAAATCATTTATACACATAAAACAATGAGATTTTAAGAGTAAGTTTGTAAATAGCTATATTGCTCCACACAGTATGGGGTGGGGGGAGGGGGGATAAGGTTAAAAGATTTATTCGTGTAGCTATGCAGACTACTAAGTGTCAATAACTGGTTGATGTTTTAATATCCTGATATCTGTTATTTGCCATGTTTGATCTGTTTGGGGTATAAGACAGGTGATTGTTTTTTCTAAATAAAATAACAGAATCATCTTTTGTTAACGTTTCATAATATTGAATAATAGAATTGTTTAAAAATAATTTTTAAAAACCCACTCAATTAAAAAACAGGCAAAAGTGACAATGACATGTTCCGAAGCCATATGGAATCTCACATCTTACATAACGTAAAACTGTTTTCACATAATATACATGTATGTACATTACATACAGTTTACATTGCTATTTCAAAATGAAGTTAATAATGTGTTTAAATGGGTTTTGCCCGATAAACAGCTATACATACTGTTTTTTAATTAGATGATACAAATAAAACAATCAGAAATATCAAAAATACAACTATCACATGTTCAGAAAAATCACAGAAATACCAGACATACAACAGGCCGTCTCAGGCAATCACATAACGTCTATACACTTAATTTTCACAGGAAATTTCAAAAATACTTACAATACTAAATTGAAAAACAATCTAAAATCTACATTAGTACACCAATACTTGCCTCGATAGATCTCGGACCATGATTCAGTGCCCAGCATTTATGAACTCGAACACTTGTCTGATTAAAACATATTCTTTTACCTTATCACATTAACACCTGACAGTGACCTATACAAGGTCATGTCTGGGTGACCTTTACATTAATTAGATTTTTTTTTATCAATTCCTTTAAACAAACTTTATTTCTTGAATTTCTTAAGTTTTTTTAAATTACCAATTTAAGCTTTAGATAACAACAAAAAAAGAAAAAAAAAGAAAAAAAAAGAAAAAGAAACAGGGTAAATTGTGATTGGCTGATGAAATTTCCATTGTCAAATTAAATAATTTCTTGAAGGTTTATTTTCTTGTGATCCACATCATATGTTTTATGAGAAGTTCTTTTTACACAACCAATACCATTTTCTATGTGATGTTTCGATGACTTGTTCGATATGTACACTGTCATGTTCATCAGACAAATGACCAATGAAGCATATGCACACAAAGGTGTAAAATGTGTACGAGTTGTCCATAAAATCGATGTCGATTTAGGCTACGCTAGAAACATATGTACAATAGTTGTTATATATGTACCGAAATGACTCAATTCAGCCAGCTTTGTTAACACTTGGTCATAGATGTGCGATGTAAAAATATATATATAAAAAAAATAACAAAAAAAAAATGGTTGTGTAAAAAGAACTTCTCATAATCCATACTTACCAACCTGGAGAAAATGTTAAGACACATCAGATGTTCATGTGACATAATAACAGAAAATCTCTTTCCATCACATTGCAGAAATGAGTTTTTGTCAGACAATGTAAATTACACACAGCTACATACACTAACACTAACAGTTACATAGCTCTCGTGATCTGTTCAGCATACTAGCCTGTCAACATTGACCTCTAGTACCTTGTATATTTACATACTACTGATCATGATTTATCAAGGAAAACAAAACTTTCATTAGATTGGCTATATAACCAATCAATATAAAATACTCTCACTCAAATCTTCTGTCTTGAATGTGCCTCTACTTTCACTCCATGTCATTACTGTGTATAAATTAGGTGACCAAGAAATTGGATGATTTACAGGTGAGTTATAATCTCAATTAATTAGCATTACTTAAGAATAAAAATATAAACAAGTACAATACAATTTCAATAGCTTATAACAGCAAGTTCAGATTACTGTTCCCATGATATTTAAACTCATTCTGATAAATGATAGCAAGCTGCGTATCCAATCAATTAAAAATTAACGAACAGCTGCAATATCAAACACAACCACATGACCAGCAACTACACATTTACATCATATTTGTTAAGATATATCTTTAAAAAGGACAACTTTGACAGGCTGAATTAAAAAAAAAAATGTCAAACCCTCAATAGTTTCAGAAAAGAACTCCAGTGATTTCATTGTTTGTTATAATTAGATAGTAAAGAGCAATTTGTTGATAAACCATTTTTTTGTGTGAAAATTTCAGCTATACCACCAGATAGCGGTCAAAGACTCTTGATAAGTGTTGACCTACAAAGACACCTTCTCTTGATAAGTGTTGACCTACAAAGACACCTTCACGTGATAAGTGTTGACCTACAAAGACACCCCTCTCTTGATAAGTGTTGACCTACAAAAACACCTTCTCTTGATAAGTGTTGACCTACAAAGACACCTTCTCTTGATAAGTGTTGGCATACAAAGACACCTTCTCTTGATAAGTGTTGACCTACAAAGACACCTTCTCATGATAAGTGTTGACCTACAAAGACACCTTCTCTTGATAAGTGTCGACCTACAAAAATATCCAGGATCTATTTCCTCTCTGAAGACAAATCATTTGACCTCTCACAAATCCCACCAACTATATAAAGCTTGGCACCCCTAGGTTTATCCCATGTCATTTAGGTTTCCAATTTTTGAGGGTGCAAACAAAACCAACTTTTATATCTCTTACCTCATTTAACCTCTTGTCAAGTCACATGAGGAAAACATATACAAATGAAAAACAAACAAACTTGGAAGATTTTTTTGAGGTGAAGAAATATATGCATAAGTGTCAAACCTAGTGCTATAAAAGTATCCTGCAATACATCCATGTAGAAATATTTCTAGGAATTTTGACAAAATGTGCAACATATCGGTTATTTGTATAATTCTAGACTGTGAACGTTGATTTTCTAAGACAATGATTTATTACCCTGCCAACATTAAGAACTGTACACAACTTCCCTAGTAGCACTTCTACTCTATGTCCACTACCTCCTGTTAACGAGCACGCAACAATAACAGGTCATTGCAGGTCATGATTGACAAGTTACATACATCAGTGTGTTCATCAATGGACAATCATTTGTGTGCTGTTGTCGACAGATAATATGTAATATCTGTGTGACAGAAGGACAAATTTGACACCTCGTTTAAAATCAATTTACACATTATATAATCATTATACAATGGCCTTCGTCTGTTACAAAAGAATCCAATAGTTACAACAATATGGATCAACTGGTACAGAGCATGTGAACCCACATCAATGTCCTTGGTTCATGTGGCAAATTTGTCTGTAAATCATATGATCAAAAAGTAACTTGACCACGTGACCTGAAAGCAGTGGATGGCACCATCAACTAGCAGATCTCTTGTGCTGACATGCCACACAGTCGGGAGTCACATGACCCTATGGGTCCTATATATGTGAGTGTCTGTGAGGTCATGTGCTCCATGTTGTCTCAAAGCTCATACAACTGGAGGCGTGGCTGTGGGCCAGCGACACCTTACTACCATGGTAGGAGAACTTCTCAAAGTAGGGCAGGGCCTCAGGCATCTCCTCGTCAATGCTCTCCAGGGGATGGCCTCCATTAGCCAGGTTGAAGTTTCCGAACTGGAACTCCCCAGGCCCTTGCTTGTTGGGCGGAGTCAGGCTCACAGACTCTCCAGTGAAGACATCATCAAAATAGCGCGTGTCAGTCTCGGAGGTCACCTGAGGCTTGAAGGGCGGTGGAATCTGACAGAGAGGAGGACATACACATTAGAGAGAGACAGCACCATACATCTCCACAGTAAGTCTTAGGCCCCAGAACCCCTCCATACCAACCAGTGGCCCCAGCCATCAAGCACAGCAGCCAGGGCTACCTGGGTGTGTGGCAAAACACTAGGTCTGGGGCAACAGTTAGTACAGAGGTAAGCTCAAGGGTTTGTGGAAACCAAAGGAGACTGACTAGCAAGCACACACTTCTGTTTTCACTATAGGGACTCAATTTCAGGAACATTTGTTAGAGTTTTAAGGAAAAACAAATGATTAATTGTGCGATTGTGCTATTGAGAAACACACCCAGACCATATTGTATTGAAATTTGTTTAAGCTTCCCTGGTTTATGTTGAACACATTTGTGCAATTATAAATAATATAAAAGTGGATATTTTACATATAGTGTTAATATATTCACTGTTGCTAAGTATATTTATAGGGTACGATAACCTCACAGAGTTAATGTAACTAAATGATAGGGTAGAAAAACCTCACAGAGTTAATGTTACTAAACCAAACAGTAGTAAATAACCTCACAGAAATAATTTTAATAAACCAGAGGGAAGTATAACATTGCATAGAGTTAATGTTACTAAACCAAAGGGTAGTAAGACCTCATAGAGTTAATGTTAGTAAACCAAAGGGTATTAAGACCTCATAGAGTTAATGTTACTAAACCAGAGAGTATTACGACTTCACAGAGTTAATGTTATTAAACCAAAGGGCAGTATATAACCTCACAGAAATAATGTTACTAAATTAAGAGGGAAGTATAACATTGCATAGAGTTAATGTTAGTAAAACAAAGGGTAGAAAGACCTCATAGAGTTAATGTTACTAAAACAAAGGGTAGTAAGACCTCATAAAGTTAATGTTACTAAACCAGAGAGTAGTACGACCTCACAGAGTTAATGTTACTAAAACAAAGGGTAGTAAGACCTCATAGAGTTAATGTTACTAAAACAAAGGGTAGTTAGACCTCACAGAGTTAATGTTACTAAACCAAAGGGCAGTATATAACCTCACTGATTTAATGTTACTAAACCAGATGGTAGTATATTACATCATAGAGCTAATGTTACTAAACCAAATGGTAGTATTTAACCTTACAGAGTCAGTGCCTGAAATGGACGGTCGCCCACTCGCCTGAGGCGACCACTTTCGTGTCAGGGCGACCAGAAGTTGTCCAAAGACAAGTAATTACTGGCCCAAAATAAAACGTCTGGGCGACTGCCCTACACTCCTGCTAAAATTCATATTATCGTAATTTTAAAAGTGAAGCAGACAACATTTGGCATGATTTTCTGGTTAATATAAAAATGGAATACATGTGATGTTTAACAAGCGGAATACAAACAAACTCCATATCGTTTTGTTCTGTTTGAAATTCCCCCTGCTATTTTGTACTAACCCAGGAGCCATGTTTTAGAAGTAGGTCAGAGAATGCTACAACGACATGGACATGTTTTTTGAGTGTTCTATTCCTTAATATACTATATATTTGTGTCTATGGCATAGATATGGGATCTATATTACATGAACCGTGAGTAGACATCGTTGTCATGAACTGTGAACCACTTAATTGAGTTTTCCAAGCCGATTTAGTTCCGCCCGGATTTGGCTTGCACTATATCATTTGGGCCAGTAATCTTAAATTTTTACTTGCCCAAATTTTTTTTTTCAGGCACTGCAGAGTTAATGTTACTGAACCATAAGGCAGTATATAATCTCACTGAGTTAATGTTACACTAAGCCAGAGGGCAGTGAGACCTCGCATAGTTAATGTTACTAAAACAAATGTAATATACATGCATACCCTAATAAAGTTAATGTTACTAAAACAGAGGGCAGCTAGAGTTAATCTTAGTAAACCAAAGGGTAATATATACCTCACAGAGTTAATGTTACTAAACCAAAGAGTAGTATATACCTCACAGAGTTAATGTTAATAAACCAAAGGGTAATATATACCTCACAGACTTAATGTTACTAAACCAAAGGGTAATATATGCCTCACAGAGTTAATGTTACTAAACCAAACGGTAATATATCCCTCCCAGAGTTAATGTTACTAAACCAAAGGGTAATATATGCCTCACAGAGTTAATGTTACTAAACCAAACGGTAATATATCCCTCCCAGAGTTAATGTTACTAAACCAAAGGGTAGGATATACCTCACAGAGTTAATGTTACTAAACCAAAGAGTAGTATATACCTCACAGAGTTAATGTTAATAAACCAAAGGGTAATATATACCTCACAGAGTTGATGTTACTAAACCAAAGGGTAGTATATACCTCCCAGAGTTAATGTTACTAAACCAAAGGGTAATATATCCCTCACAGAGTTAATGTTACTAAACCAAACGGTAATATATCCCTCCCAGAGTTAATGTTACTAAACCAAAGGGTAGGATATACCTCACAGAGTTAATGTTACTAAACCAAAGAGTAGTATATACCTCACAGAGTTAATGTTAATAAACCAAAGGGTAATATATACCTCACAGACTTAATGTTACTAAACCAAAGGGTAATATATCCCTCACAGAGTTAATGTTACTAAACCAAAGGGAAGTATATATACCTCACAGAGTTAATGTTACTAAACCAAACGGTAATATATCCCTCCCAGAGTTAATGTTACTAAACCAAAGGGTAATATATGCCTCACAGAGTTAATGTTACTAAACCAAAGGGTAATATATACCTCACAGACTTAATGTTACTAAACCAAAGGGTAATATATGCCTCACAGAGTTAATGTTACTAAACCAAACGGTAATATATCCCTCCCAGAGTTAATGTTACTAAACCAAAGGGTAATATATACCTCACAGAGTTTATGTTACTAAACCAAAGGGTAGTATATACCTCACAGAGCTAATGTTACTAAACCAAAGGGTAGTATATTCCTCACATAGTTAATGTTACTAAACCAAAGGGTAGTATATACCCCACAGAGTTAATGTTACTAAACCAAAGGATAGTATATACCTCACAGAGTTAATGTTACTGAACCAAAGGGTAATATGTACCTCACAGAGTTAATGTTACTAAACCAAACGGTAATATATCCCTCCCAGAGTTAATGTTACTAAACCAAAGGGTAATATATCCCTCACAGAGTTAATGTTACTAAACCAAAGGGAAGTATATATACCTCACAGAGTTAATGTTACTAAACCAAAGGGTAGTATATATACCTCAGATAATAACATGTTACTAAGATAGAGGGCAGTGAGACCGCAAAAAGTGAATGTTAGTAAACCAGAGAGTAGCATAATCTCACGGACTCAATGTTTCTAAACCTGAAGTTACTATAACCTGGAAATGTTTCTAAACCAAAGAGCAGTAAAACACAGAGGTAAGGTTAGTGATATAACTACAGCTGTCAAACAAACAGTAATAAAGTTACTGTCAGACAAACGGTGATAAAGTGACTGTCAGACAAACAGTGATAGAACTACTGTCAGACAAATGGCGATAAAGTTACTGTCAGACAAACTATGATAGAACTACTGTCAGACAAACAGTGAATAAGTTACTGTCAGACAACCGATGATAGAACTATTGTCAGACAAATGTTGATAAAGTTACTGTCAGACAACCGATGATAGAACTATTGTCAGACAAATGTTGATAAAGTTACTGTCAGACAACCGATGATAGAACTATTGTCAGACAAATGTTGATAAAGTTACTGTCAGACAAACTGTTATAAAGATACTGTCAGACAAACAGTGAATAAGTTACTGTCAGACAACCGATGATAGAACTATTGTCAGACAAATGGTGATAAAGTTACTCTCAGACAAACGATGATAGAACTATTGTCAGACAAATGTTGATAAAGTTACTGTCAGACAAACTATGATAGAACTACTGTCAGACAAATGGTGACAAAGTTACTGTAAGACAAATAATGATAGAACTACTGTCAGACAAACAGTGAATAAGTTACTGTCAGACAACCGATGATAGAACTATTGTCATACAAATGGTGATAAAGTTACTCTCAGACAAACGATGATAGAATTATTGTCAGACAAATGGTGATAAAGTTACTGTAAGACAAACAGTGAATAAGCTACTGTCAGGCAAATTTCGACAAAGTTACTGTCAGACAAACAATGATAGAACTACTATCAGACAAACGATGATAGAATTATTGTCAGACAAATGGTGATAAAGTTCCTGTCAGACAAACAATGATAGAACTACTATCAGACAAACGATGATAGAACTACTGTCAGACAAACAATGATAGAACTACTGTCAGACAAACAATGATAGAACTACTGTCAGACAAACAATGATAGAACTACTGTCAGACAAACAGTGAATAAGTTACTGTCAGACAACCGATGATAGAACTATTGTCATACAAATGGTGATAAAGTTACTGTCAGACAATCAATGATAAAGTTACTGTCAAACAAACAGTAATAAAGTTACTGTCAGACAAACAGTGATAGAACTGACAAATGGTGATAACGTTACTGTCAGGCAAAAAGTGATAAATTACCATCAGACAGAAAGTGATAAATTACCGTCAGACAAATAGTGATAAATTACCGTCAGACAAACAGTGATAAATTACCATCAGACACACAGTGAATAAGTTACTGTCAGACAAACTGTTATAAAGTTACTGTCAGACAAACAGTGATAAATTACCATCAGACACACAGTGAATAAGTTACTGTCAGACAAACTGTTATAAAGATACTGTCAGACAAACAGTGATAGAACTGACAAATGGTGATAACGTTACTGTCAGACAAAAAATGACTATCAGACAAACAGTGATATATTAAGTTATTGTAAGACAAACGGTGATATATAACCGTCAGACAAACTCTGATAAAGCTACTGACAGTCTAATAGTGATAGACTACCATCAGACAAACAGTGATAAAGTTACTGTAAGACAAACGGTGATATAACCGTCAGACAAATAATGATAAATTACCGTCAGACACACAGTGATTAAGTTATTACTGTCAGACAAACTCCGATAAAGCTACTGACAGTCTAATAGTGATAGACTAACGTCAGACAAACAGTGATAAAGTTACTGTAAGACAAACTGTGATATATAACTGTCAGACAAGTAGTGATAGATTACTAGCAGACACACAGTGATAAAGTTACTGTCAGACAAACAGTGATAAAGTTACTGTCAGACAAACAGTGATAAAACTACTGACAAACTGTGATAAAATTACTATCAGACAAACAGTGATAAATTAACGTCAGACAAACAGTGAATAAGCTACTGTCAGGCAAATTTCGACAAAGTTACTGTCAGACAAACTGTGATAAAGTTACTGTAAGACAAACAGTGAATAAGCTGCTGTCAGGCAAGTTGCGATAAAGTTACTGTCAGACAAACTGTGATAAAGTTACTGACAGGCAAACTGTGATAAAGTTACTGACAGACAAACAGTGATAAATAACCGTCGGACAGACAGACACATCTTTGTATCTTATTACTTTTTTATTACTTTTTTTTTTTAAATTATAGAATATGCCAACGACAATTTTGAAATTTAAAATGTTACATCTTATAATAATCTCAGTGGCTTTCAGCATTATTAAAACCATTGTCGTATTTTTTTTTAGAAATTTCATTCCCACTGATACAACAACATGTAGATCAGTGTCAAGCAGCTGACTAATGTAATAAGATTGAATGCCTTTATAATATTACTCAAAAATTCTTTTGATGTATCAGTAAAAAATGGAATAGAAAAAAGTTAAAAAAAACATGAGTATATTGCATGCCGGGACAGAATAAGAATGAAATATATATGTTACTGAAAAGAACTAAAAGTCAGATAAGACACATAGCAAAACATTATCAAATGATAATACACACCGCTCGGGCACTATACCTATCCCCAGACAACGTACATTATAAGAGAACAGTTTCCTCGGGAAAGGGCCATAATAGAATATTAGAACTTTCTCGACCCTTTTTTACATTGGTATATATATCAATATACCAAACAAGGAAAACAGTACATTTGACATCTACATGTGACATCGCTGATAGAGGTAGGTCACGTCCTTCCTGTCGAACATAACTCTGACATCAGGGGTAGTAACCTTTAAGGTCAGTACCCTGACATCAGTGGTAGGAAGATATAAGTGGTATGTGACCTTGACGTTTGGGCGAAGTACATTTAAGTGGTAAGTGAGCTGGATGTTTGTTGTAGGAACATTTAACTGGTACCTGATCTCGACTTTTGAGCGAGGAACATTTAAGAAGTAGATAGGTGACCTTGTCTTATGGGGTAGGAACTTAAGTGAAACATGATGACCCTGACTTTTGGGGTAGGAACCTAAGTGAAACACGATGACCCTGACTTTTGGGGTAGGAACTTCAGTGAAACAAGATGACCCTGACTTTTGGGGTAGGAACTTCAGTGAAATATGATGACCCTGACTTTTGGGGTAGGAACTTTCAGCGCTATATGATAGGATCATTTAAGTGGTATGTGATCTTGACATTAGGGGTAGGAAACTAAGTGGTATTTGACCTTAACCTTAGAGGGAGGAATATTTAAGAGGTGCATTATTTTCACTTTTGGGATAAGGATCAAACCTTTAGGTTGTACATGCCCTTGCCAGCTGAAGTAGGAATCTTTCAGTGGTATGTGACCTTGACATTTGTGTACTGTAGGAACCTTTAAGTGGTATGTGACCTTGACATTTGTGTACTGTAGGAACCTTTAAAAGGTATGTGACCTTTACATTTGTGTACTGTAGGAACCTTTAAAAGGTATGTGACCTTGACATTTGTGTACTGTAGGAACCTTTAAGTGTTATGTGACCTTGATAGGTGTGTACTGTAGGAACCTTTATGTGGTACATGTGACCTTGATGTCTGGGTATGGAGGAAACCTTAAAGTGGTATTTGACCTTGACCTTACAGGTATGAACCTTTAAGTGGTATGTAACAAATCAGTGATGCGTGCATATTACGTTTTAAGCCAGTTGTGATGTTATGGGTCAAGCCATGTCATAATCAACACATAGTCCAGACACAAACACATGAA
Source organism: Mizuhopecten yessoensis (assembly GCF_002113885.1). Lineage (NCBI taxonomy): Eukaryota > Metazoa > Mollusca > Bivalvia > Pectinida > Pectinidae > Mizuhopecten > Mizuhopecten yessoensis. Next base: position 152,205 of record NW_018408441.1, read on the forward strand.
TGATTTTGCAATGCCATACCATGACATGCAGATCATAATAAGCTGTATGAAACTGCAACCACTCAAACGTCATGGAAGAGTAGACCTTGTTCCCTTTTAGTATTAATAAGAGCAAGTAAGTGAGTAGGTGTTTGTTAGAAGGTTGAGTCATTAAACTGAACTAATAAACTGATATTGCATAATGAAATGTGGAAATATTACAAAAAGGGCTGATGAGTACTCAATATGTCCACAGTGGAGAAGGTGTAGGGGAGGGAGAGAGCAGGGTGGAGAAGGTGTAGGGGAGGGAGAGAGCAGGCAAAGCTCTATATTTGTGATGATGAGATGTGGACAAAGTGAAAAAGATAAAGAAAGCCTTTGGTACATGTCTGATAAAGGGGCATTGTTAAAATTGGTCAACTGCACTGTCTGGTGTTGGTCTGTAGCTACATATATATATGTAACTGTACATACAAATTTAGGAACATATCCAAAATATTTGAAATGATCAATACAAAACATTTTCAAAATATTAATATCATTCATCAATTACAAAAAAATGCTAATAAATTGATTCTTTTGATTACACAAATGCAATTGCTAAGTTAAGATGATCAAAATTTAACCCTGGCTGTTTCATACACACAAAAAATTGCCACTTAAGATAACAAGAATTACGCGTAATTATTAATGTGTCGCCTGTCCCGCTTTGTCTATATAATAAACATTTGACATAGTACATAAGGAAACGGACCTTAACGCAAAATCATAACATTGATTTTTTTAAAAGTCCAGAAATTTCAGGTTTTTAGCCGAAAAAGTGCAGAAATCCATGAAATGTTTATAGAGTAGTAGGCTCTACTACCCATGATACATTTATGATTGAGGTTTGGTTGGTCTAGCTCTTATACTTTGTCAAAAAGAGCCTAATATGCAAGAGCTAAACGCTAAAACCTTAATGTTGAGGTTTTTTCCAAGTCCAGAAATTTGAGGTGTAACTTTGTCAGAAACAGGGCTAAACGCAAAACCTTAACGTTGAGGTTTTTTTTCTAAGTCCAGAAATTTGAAGCTTTTTAGCAAAAAAATACAGAAATCGTTAAAATGCTAGTAAAGAGTGTAATGCATTCAGCTATACATCCCATGATACATATATAAATTTGAGGTTTTTACCAAAAAAATGCAGAAATCAATGAAAAGTTTTTAGTGCAGTAGGCTCCACTACCCATGCTACATCTATGATCGAGGTTTTGTTGGTGTAGCTTTGTCAGAAACAGAGCTAAATGCAAAACCTTAACATTGTTGACGACGCCGTCGGAAAAGCAACGCCTATGTGTCTTTACGACATCCGTCGTAGGCGACACAAAAATCATCTCTCAAGAGAGTGTAGCTAAAAACAGCAGACTATAAAACAGCAGGTTAGACTTGATGAGTGAGCTTATATATACACAATATATTCTAAAACTTTATGAAATTATAAACTTGTACATAACTAGCAACAAGTCCACTGATCAGACTTACAATACTATGTATAATGATGAAGTTAAGGACCAAAATGAAAAAATAAAATAAAATAAAATCACAAAAAAGAACACGTTAACCATGCAATCATGCAAGAAATTTTATCTAAACTGAAAAGATTCAGGGAAAAAAATCATGCCATACACAAAATGTATATTGGTTTGAAAATGTAAACTAATGTTTTTAATTTTAATTGGTAAGTATAAAATATCCCTATATAAAGTTCTTCTATAACTGAAACAGTGATTAATTTCATTGTGTCATTATTTTTTGGGGGGAACTAGGCCAAGGTTTTCATACAATTGATATTTCAATTAATTTGTGTTTTATCCTCTTCATGATCAAAAGATCAGAGAATATCATATGTGTGTGTATGTACAAAATCTTTTCCAATTAGTATTGAAAATTCCACTATACATGATATCAAGTATGTTATTATTTGACTTAAACTCTGTGATAAAAATTCTAAGAAAGATTAACATTTTCATTTTTTTATATAAGTAAAGCTAAGGCAAAGGGAGGTCATCATTCCACACTACACCTCTAAAAAAAGGGAGGCAATTCTAACTTGGTAGGGAGAAGATAATCCTACTCTACAGTTTGCTACTATAGACAAACAGATTTTTTTTAAAGATGCTTTTCCTGTATCTATCTGCCATTCTTTGTCGAGGAAGCCCAGACTGGGGCAGGTATATCTAAACATGCTGTCATTCCAATCTAGACTGGAGACTACAACGGGACTTCCCCATACATTATAATGGTAACATTCCGGTTAGGAAAGAGGAAGCACCATCATGGAATATATATATAGTGTGGTTGGATATTGGTGCCTGGGATAATGTATCGTAAGCTCAAGTGACCTCCAAGCTGAAATGGAGAAACATGATGACGGCACGGTACATATTTCTATAACAATGCAATCCAACGGCACAAGCTTATAATGTGCATGATTTACATGATGGCAACAGAATATACTTATAGTATATAGCTAGGAATTATCAGTAAGATCATGATGCAGAACTGATACTTTAAACCTCCAATCAACCATCATTTCATGATGCATGATATATAAAATTTTATTAAAAATGTTTTCTTGAACTTCTGGAGAACAATATGTTGAATTCTTGCAAATAATAAGAGTACAAGAATATATGTGAAATTTTACAGATTTTTTGTAATTGTGTCTGTTGGATCAATTCCAGTCATAACAACTATTGTATGGCATGGCTTGAATATTTACATTTGTATGTCACGGGGCCAAAATGGACATGATGATAATGTGACAGTTTGAACAAGGAGTGTCAATTATATTATGTGTATTACACAAGTTTATAACTAGCACTTGTTCACATTCTGCACACAATAACACCTGCTCTGTAATGGGTTTTCTTAATAAAGGCCACAACAAAGATGGCACTGCAGCTGATGGACAATCTCAACTCATTCTATTATATGTTCAAATTTGGGAGTTTCAAAATCTACAAAGACCTGACGTTATAATTAAAAGGGAGAATTACCCACCACCTGAAAATACTCATGGAAGATACACAAATAACACACCGATACAAATGTATATCAAAGATTTTGAAAACAGGAAACTTAATCATAAAGGAGACGAGAGGTGAACAAACGTGTAGTAAATACATAAAGTTGACTGTTAACATACAACTAAAGAGGTCCAACACTAGTTAACATTGTACACAGGGAAGTTTTCACAGCAGTACAAATTTTGCAATAACGTGAACCTAAAATTTAAAATTCAAGTTGAACATTTCTTATCAAGTAATAGTACAAACATGTACACTGTAAGTCATTTCTGAAGTCACCATTTCAACAATGCAAAATTTTGCATTTATCCAAATAATGTGAAAGTTACACTGCATGAAAATAAGCTGTAATAGAACTGAATTATAGTACGAGTTCAATTTAACATAACAATAATAAAATTACAAGCGAAAATAACATACTGAACAATTTGTTATAGAGTATTAACTTCTAGTATGTATAACATAAGATATACAGAAGTACTAAGTATCTGTTATAAAGTACATGTATTTATAGTGAGACTACAACCTATTGAAGTACCTAAGGTATTTTATAGTATTTATACAGATACACAGTACTAATTTATAGTAATATTATCGGGAAAAAATCTGACAGGGAGGAACAATCACATTCTATATTTGTTTCTTATCAAAATGCAATGAATCGACCAAATGAACCAAGAATATGATATCAGGCCTGGAATATATGTTCCAAAACAAACTGAACCTTTATATCCATTTAAAATTAAATAGGAATTAGTCTCAGATTAGAAAATACACATGAACTATTGCAATGGTAAGTATGAAGTTAGTTTTTCAAAATGCATTGCTTTTCTTCAGAGTGCAAGATTACTTTCACTTTTACATTAGGGGATAAAATAAGGGAACATTCGCGTATCCGGTTGAAACAGTTGAACCTGTAAAGAAAATGACAGGTACAGATCTGAACTGAGGCCGACCTCAGGAAAATTTGGCACGTGTCCAGACGTACCTGGCCGAAACTAAAATGCTGACTATTGCCAGTTTGCGTTATTTCTTTCTAAAACAATGTCAAGCCACATGTAGTTTTTAAGATACGTTATGTAATTCAGTGGACGCATGAGAGAAGGGCATAATATCCTTGAGACATTGTTTTTTATTCTCCGAAACTGCATTTTTAGCTCTGCTTATAGATTGGCCCAAGTGTGTTAGCTTATAGTGGAAATTTTCTGCGCCACACGTACCGTTTCAACCGGGATACGCGAATGTAGCCCATGTATTTTATCTCTGTCAAAAATAATAATAGCACAAAATACTGGAAAATTTTAAGTTAACCATTATTTCATTTCAAATCCTTGTTCAAAACAGCCCATTTTCTACTGTAACATGTGATAGGTATGGCAGATACTGTAACATGTGATAGGTATGGCAGATACTGCAACATGTGATAGGTATGGCAGATACTGTAACATGTGATAGGTATGGCAGATACTGTAACATGAGATACACTAACATGAGACACTGTGATATGAGATAAGGATGGCAGATACTGTAACATGAGATACACTAACATGAGATACTGTGATATGAGATACACTAACATGAGATACCGTGATATGAGATACACTAACATGAGATACCGTGATATGAGATAAGGATGGCAGATACTGTAACATGAGATACACTAACATGAGATACTGTGATATGAGATACACTAACATGAGATACTGTGATATGAGATAAGGATGGCAGATACTATAAAAACACTTGCATCAAATATGAACAAAGAGCAATAACTCTGTATGTATCGAGGCACAAAACCTATTTGCAGTTTGTGACAAAGAAGTACAAAGTTTGGCAACTGTATGCGGCATATTATTCAAAATATGTCTATCAACAAACTGACGCACTTTGAGTAAAGAGCTACAGCTCTGTATGTAGTTGGTCAGAAAACCGGATTTAAATATCCGACATTCTGCCGTCCCAAGAGTTAACCCCATCTATAAAATTTGGCCATTGTGTAGAGTATGAAATATGCCTCAGACAAAGTGACACCCTGACTGACGAACTAAGAAACATATTTCATATTCCCCATTGGTAGTACAAGCGAGGGAATAAGGAAGGGATGGGAGATACTGTAACATGAGGTAGATACTGGAGATGATTATAATAGTACACAGTGCTTACCCCTTTTTCGATCAGTTTATCCCATTTAACTGGCGCAAAAAATGGATGGTCTGTGATTTCCTTTACATCAGCTTCTCCACCACCAAGTCTGAAAAGGAGAGTTTATATAGACAATCCATCCACACTCTTAGACATATACAGGTGAGAAATGACTCTTCAAACACTACCCATGTCCATTAGAAATTATTTCAGCTTAACAAATAAACAAATTATAAAAATCTACAAAAAATGACGATATTTCTTTGAAAATTATTTACATTTTTTATACGAGTACAAATGACTTAATTGGCCCTTAATCATAAGAAATACTGAGAAATAATATGCATCATTCATTATCCCAGTTAGTTTATGATAGAGCTCAGCTGGAATAGCTGACAAATTTGCCATTGAACCAACCACAACAATATAACCATATAACTTCCTGTACCATATCTAGTGATGGTTTCAGTGTTATTCATACCGCAGTTGAAATATTCTCGGTTGAGTTCTCCACATACATATCAGAGACGCTTTTATTAATTTTACATAAAAAATCATACGATTCAAGATGCTGCCACAAGCAATCAACATTTTTGTATAGAATGGCAGTTTGTAATGACTATCAGATTTAGCTGGATAGTAGTTCTGCCTGAACTATCAATGGACACCTGTTCCACGTTTAGTCTATAAGTAAACACAGGCAAAAATCCAGCATTTCTAAATTCCTCCCACACCTACCTCTTCTTTGGATTTTTTATTAATAATCCTCCGAGTAGAGATGTGGCAGCTTGTGTTAATGTCTTTGGGAATCGCACATCCTCCACAAGAATCAGTTCAAACAAAATGTCATGATCACGATTGTAAAATGGTAAACGTCCACACATCATCTCGTACATAACCACACCTGTTCCCCACCAGTCTACTGCTCGGCCATAGTCGTTGTCCTCAAGCACCTATGAGCCACAAATGGATGATGGGATAAGACAAATCATATATATTTTACTGGAGTACATGCTTGGAAATATTTATCTCTGTGTTTTATAAGTTATACTGAGATCTGTATACATGCTTGTAGATCTATATCGTGTAGGAAATATTTACCTGGTATCTCGGTACTTGGTACTCTAATGTACAAAAACATTTATCAATTATAGACTTTTCTAGAGGAAAATATGTGGCTATATTTACCTGAAAATGCGATATTGACAGACATGAAGATGAAGACAATATTTCTTTTCAATCCATAAACTATACATTCACCAAATGACCACCTCACTCATGATTATGAGTCAACCAACGATGAAGGAAAAAGTTGGTTTATCTAATATTTACCTCTGATGATGTAGTACCCTGGACAAACCCTGGTGTGTGAAATATTGACCAATTATGGACTTTTGTTGAGGTGAACATGTGGTTGTATTAACCGAAAAAGGACATATTAACTGATACAGTCAAGGTCAATATGAATTTTCAGGTCCATACAATCACATATTCACCGTAACAGAAGTCCTCAACTGCTATAATATATATGAAATTCTGTTGTTTTTGAAATAAATAAGATGGATCATAATAAAATCATCACAAATCCTGCATTTGGAATAGCGCATTAAGATGGGCGATTTAAGTGATGTCATATAAGAAATATTGACCAGCTGTTTCTAATATAGTCACTCCATTTCATATCACAAATCACCGACCTCCACATGATTATGATCCGACCTATGAGGATGTAGGCATCAGTCGTGTCATTAACTTTTAACTAGTAGTTCTAGGTACTCCACCAACTATTTCTATAGACAGTGTAAACTACTTACCTCTGGTGCCAGGTACTCTGGAGTTCCACAAAACGTCTTTGTGCTGGCACCAAAAAACATCTCTTCTTTACATAGACCAAAGTCAGCAATTTTGATATGTCCATCTTTGTCTAGTAATAAATTTTCTAACTGGAAGATAGTAATAAGACAAAAGAATCAGTAAGAAATCTGTCTTAACTCGATCACCCCTGAAATTTCATAATGAACTATTCCAACCTTTTAACTGGAAGAGTTCAAATGTGTCTTCAGGGGTGAATGAGATATTTTTTCCTGTTCCCTGCACAGGATATAATTCAACATTATGGAATTCTGACATCAGAATATTTAATGATTTCGGCTTTAGAAATAGAACTTTGAACAATTTTAAATAAGAATATCCTCAGATGACTATATGTTTGGTGTAAGTAGTACCTAAAAGAATCTCAAACTTATTTCTAGTACATAGGACCTCTATAAATCTCCAGCAGGTTTCGTAAAAGTCATACTTAGAGGCAACATGTCTGAGATTCTTTTCTCATATGCTCTATACTTAGACATGTAAAATTATAGATAAGATCTGCAAATTTCCAAAGGGAAATCACGTTTGACATCATTTATGATGTCATCATATTGGTCCATTATAATTTGTGTCTTGTGGTAAACAAAACTGCAATGGCTTTGGTTTAGAGATAGTCCTGGCCAATCTTAGTCGAAATCATCTGAGACATTCTAGACTACCATAGGAATATTACAAAGGATAAGTTGACGAAAGATCTGGACTACCGTAGGAATATTTTAAAGGATAAGTTGACGATAGATGGTGATGACTTTGGTGCCATAACATAAGGCCATTTGACTCTTTCAGTCTGGTGAGTTAAAAATTGCCTCTCAGTGAACTTATAGAATTAATATTGACAGCGACCTTTAGTTCTGATTTTATGTGTCATTGTGTATCAGTATATCAGTCTCGCTATAGTAACAGAATCTCACACAAACCTTCAGATCTCTGTAGACTATATTATTTTCATGAAGATATCCTAATGCAGAGATTATTTCTGCTCCATAAAACCGTGTTCTGTCTTCTGTGAAAACTCGTTCCCTGGACAGATGGAAAAACAACTCTCCTCCATTCACATACTCCATCACAAAACACAGTCGGTCAGGTGTCTGGAATGAATACTTGAGTTGCTGCAAAAGACAATGGTAACAAAATTAAATATCATTATCAAAATGAAACTTACTGATATAAGTTGAAAAATTTAATCTGATGAAAACACAGTGGATCCCCAAACCCACCTTTCTAAAACAGTATAGTGATACGTATACTCTTATGGTAAACAAACTAAAAAAAAATCTGATGACAATGATACATTTTATGAGTTAATACTTCTAAAGACATGAGAGTGAAGAGAGTATGAATAACCAACCCCAACTTACCGTTAAAAATGGATGCTTGGTGGTTTGTAGGACCCTGTTCTCGGTCAAAGTATGTGCCACTTCATCCTGAGAACAAAATAAAATGCAAAATAAAACAAGGAGTATTACACAGTAGGATAAAAATCTCATACTCATCCTCCACGTTAAATATAGTGATAAAATAACACCTTTTCTTATGTGTTGATTTTAAATACAATGCTCAAAATAGTTTTTTTGTGATGTTTAAGTTTGTGGCTGCATCCTTGGTTGTATAATGATTATTGGACTAAATAGAGGATATAACATGATTTTCCAGTTTCATATGTGTTATAGGAAACAAGTTAAGCAGTATGTAGCTATAGGGAGCATCTCATATGGACACTAATTATAAAGGTAATTCTGTTGATCACATATCCAAAATCTGTTGCAAATATTCACAAAAAACATCCTTGACGCTCAGACTGTCTTGAAATCCATTATATCAACATTTTGACTCAGTGCTACTTTCTAATGTGACATCACAATGCAATTGGTCATCTGTGAGGCCATAATGTTGTCATACAATGTAGTTGTGATGTCATAGTTGATACAATGGAAGAGTACATCCAGTAACAATGACTTTGTCTTATTAAATGTGTCTTCATTATAGAAATTATTGTACAGGTGTTATAAAACTTATAACAGGGTTGTTATAAAATTTATAACAGGGTTGTTATAAAACTTAAAACAGGGTTGTTACAAAACTTATAACAGGGTTGTTATAAAACTTATAACAGGGTTGTTACAAAACTTATAACAGGGTTGTTATAAAACTTATAACAGGGTTGTTATAAAACAAACATTTTACAATTTGCTAACAGATTGATTTCAATGTTGAAATTTATATAAGAAGATTGTGATACCTACCTTCTGAATAATAACTTGTTTCTTGAGGATTTTGATAGCATACAGCTGGCTGTTGGCCTTCTCCTTACACAGAATTACCTTGCCAAACGTTCCCTTACCCAACACTTTGAGGAAGTCAAAGTCATCCAAGGTCTGAAGTAGAGCACAAGGTATTTAGAGTTGTCATATAGTTCTCAACGACACCAACACCTGTAGACTTCAACTTTATACTCCATTCTATCATCATTTAAAAGAAGGTGATTACAACACAGGTGCAGCGTTATCGAAAAAGTAATAGATCAGAATGTTCCAGATGTTACATTCTTACAAAGTGAAAACATTATAAGACGCAGCTAAACATGTTTGAAGAATATCATCTCATAAATATCTCTGAACAAATTATATTGGCAGAATGGATGGTCTATCAGGAAAGCTTCAATTGCTTACGCTGGATTGCTTGTGAAAGTTCAATTAAGATTGTTAAACGCACTTTATTACGAATGAGATTAATAACCCTACCACTTTCTTTTTTGATTTATCAAAGACAGATGCTCCTCCGTCATCTGTGCCTTTCATGTTTGCAGCAATGGAGCGGATTGCTTCCATCCACTCTTGACGCTCGTCAGCACTCTCCACACAGAACATGCGCTCCACTACCGTTGTCCATTGCAGGCCGCGGATTATAAATGTGTTAGGACGGGGCTTCTCCTGGGGCATAAGCTGACAGTCTGTAACCAAATAGTAAGTGTAGATATTTGATTTAACAGTGTGTTCATGGAGGAAACATTATTTTATTTTCAGAATAAATGTGTACTTTTGATTGGTATAGAACATTTAGAAAATTAGTATAACTCCGTTCAATTGGTTGGTGAGCATCGAACTGGTGTTTATTTCCTGTCAATATTTGCAATGAACATTCTGTATCTTGTAAGTGCCAATATGATGATCATTTGTGACAGACATTCCATGTGGTTTTGTGTTAAAGAGTCATGTGATGGTGGTTTAGTATTAAGGGTTATGTGGTGGTGGTCTTGTGTTAAAATGTATGTGATCAGATGGTGGTTGAATTTTGTGTTAAGAGTTATATTTTTCATGTGATGGTTGTCTAGTGTTGAAAGTTATTTGAAGGTGGTCTATAGCTAGTGTTAATAAGTGTTATGTGGTGGTGGTCTAGTGTTGAGAGTTATATGTGCTGGTGGTGGTCTAGTGTTGAGAGTTATATGTGGTGGTGGTGGTCTAGTGTTAAGAGTTATGTGGTGGTGGTCTAGTGTTAAGAGTTGTGATGGTGGTCTAGTGTTAAGAGTTGTGATGGTGGTCTAGTGTTTAGAGTTATATGGTGGTGGTCTAGTGTTAAGAGTTATGTGGTGGTGGTCAAGTGTTAAGAGTTATGTGGTGGTGGTGGTCTAGTGTTGAGAGTTGTGATGGTGGTCTAGTGTTAAGAGTTATGTGGTGGTGGTCTAGTGTTAAGAGTCATGTGGTGGTGGCCTAGTGTTAAGAGTTGTGATGGTAGTCTAGTGTTTAGAGTTATGAGGTGATGGTCTAGTGTTAAGAGTTATGTGGTGGTGGTCTAGTGTTAAGAGTTATGTGCATTGTGGTGGTCTAGTGTTGAGAGTTATGATGGTGGTGGTCAAGTGTTAAGAGTTATGTGGCGGTGGTCAAGTGTAAAGAGTTATGTGGTGGTGGTCTAGTGTTAAGAGTTATGTGGTGGTGGTCTAGTGTTAAGAGTAATGTGGTTGTGGTCTAGTGTTAAGAGTTATGTGGTTGTGGTCTAGTGTTAAGAGTTGTGATGGTGGTCTAGTGTTAAGAGTTATGTGGTGGTGGTCTAGTGTTAAGGGTTATGTGGTGGTGGTCTAGTGTTAAGAGTCCTGTGATGAAATCAGTAGTTACTAGCAAAATGTGACTGTTTGTCTGTAAATAGTTGATGTTGTCATCTTTAGATTGATACCATCTTTTTCTGGAACAAAGAATCCCAATTTTGCCACTACGTGTACATTTTTGTATGTGCCAAATATGTGATTCTTTAATGTTCCAAAAAAAAAGAAAAGATTTGTATGGTTCTTTAATTTTTTAACAATCTTACTGGAACCTAATGATTGTCATACAACAAAAAGGATCGGATACAAGTAATCTCAACTTAGAAACACCTTCTCTACCAAGAATTTCTTGTAGCTGTACCTTTGACTGTGAAGTCATTGAGTGGGTCATTGAGTCCATGTTCTGGCTTTGTCCTGAAGCCAAGGAAGGATCCATCCTCACGCAGGATAAAGTATCGCTTCCGCCAGTTCTTAATGTGTTCTCCTATGGACAGAAACCAGAAATTTATGGTAAACAAAACAATAAAAACATACAGATAACAGACATCGAATAGTATAATGACCTTCAAATAAAATTGTATTTAAACAAGGTTCATCTCATAGGGACTTAAAATATGTGCTTAATTCAAAACATTTAAAAAATGAGAAGTTTGATTATTAAGTAAGTACTGAAGTATTTTTTTTGTAGAAAAAAAAAAAGTATATAGGATTGGGCATAAGAATCTCTCTCCAAAATGTTTTGTGTGAATTTATGCATTTACTTAGAAAATGAGTCGATTTACATTTTTTCTCTCAAATTTTCCAAGGGTATATCCAAGGACATGATTAAATTGATTGGTTAAACAGTGTGACCAGTTGATATATGCATTTATTCGAATTCCTTGAAAACTACTGAACATTCTTGATGTGTCTGTCTATAAATAGGTGTGTAAGTTTACCTGTTTTTGCAGATACAGGTGATTTTTCCACCTGTACAGGTAAACATGTTTATGCTGTGTAACAGGCTTTCAATAATTAAATCCTCCTCATATTTCAGTATTTACTAATACATGTAATGTGATCAAGACATGGCTTGATCAGGTCCTGGATTATTTACAATGTACATAAAATTATTACTCCTACATTATATAAAAGAGATACCTTTATAATGATAGCTGATGACGACTGCATTTTTTTTTATGAAAATTTGAACCAGTATATATATATAATTATGTACAAGGTATTTCCTGTTGCATTATTGATCACATCGAAGCAGTTGTTAAGTACTTTCCAATCTGACCAGGAATCAAATTTCAGTAAGGGACTTAGGTAGAAACTATACCAAGCAGGCTTCATAAAAATCTGACAATCCCTTCAAAATACATCATTTTGAAACCACAATTCCGTCAAAACACGGATACATCATTTTGAAACCATTATAATTAGCCAATCCTCTAACTGACTAAGCCTTTTTCAATGTGACTACATTTTGCCAGGTATCAAATATCTAAATGACAGGTTTTAGGTGTTTGCAATGTACAATGTACCAGGAAAGTTTATTTTGAATCACATATAATTTCCATAATAAAAATTCAATCTGGTTACTGTAAGTTTGCAAAAGCCTCAAGCAGCTCATTAAATATATGTGAATTTAGAAAAGTATAAAAATTGAGGCAGCACTATATATAACTTTGATAGAAAGTAAATTTGGAAAGTATCATTGAAATCAGATAATTTTTTCCAAAGATATTTGCCAAACAGATCACATCTGTTTTATAAATTTGACATGGACTGAATATGAAAAAAGGAACTCCATGATCAGTAGAAAGTATGCTAATTAAATATTGTAAAAGAGTGAAAATTCCTTCAAATTTTAAATATACATGTACCAAACTTGATCATTAGAATATACACAAATTTGGCCAAATATCAAACTTCAGCAATATGATTGAGTAGTAAATATATCAGCCAAGTTCAATCATAATCTGATACTTCCTTCAAAAGATATCAACTGGAAACAACCACCTGTGTGTGGTATATGCAGCAAAAGATGGGTTACAGTATAACAAAGTAATCCCTTTAGTATAAACCCGGTACATGTATGTATGTTTCCTGCCCAGACAATACAATTCTTCGTTTTAACAGCAGAACTTAAATGTTTCCTATAACCTGAATGTTTTTATTCAAAACTTTGGTGTATATATGTATATGTTTTCATTATACCCTTAAAACTTAACAAAGACATGTCTGTTCAGGGTTTTGTTTCCTTGCAACAACTATTATAGTTAAAGCCATACATGAAGATGGTGTCCAGGTTATTGGGCATGGGCCATACTATATATTCAAGGGCCACCTGAACGTGCCATCTCACTGAAATGTCAAATTGGACATACATATATATATGTAAGTACAACAGAATGACATTCCACCTCAGGTCACACATACATATATATGGACCTTTGCTGCAGGCTAACCATTCCTTTATGTCAACAATTTAAACTGAACAAGCAGAGGGTGTAAGTATCAATGAATCTTTAAGACTATGGGTAAATTTTCTCTGTCAAGGGGAGACCCCATAACCTTATAGTAAGGTGTTAGGAAACCTACATTGTAAAGGTATTCCTAGTAAGGGAGAAAAGATGAAATATTTAGAGATCCCAATATGTTGCAGTAGGTGCACAGGCAGCAGATTGATTTTGATCGCTTTCTTGTCACCAAATAGGGCACAAAAGAAAATCAACAACTCTGTCAACAGCTCAACATGTAGTGGGTTATAGCAAGTATTTATCAGACTTATCTTACAATAAGATCATTCCTGATCATATATACGCCCATAGGCTAACTTAAATGTTATTTCATTGTCATGCAATAGGCCCACCCCTACCTTGAGTCAGAGTTAATGTGTTGGTCCCCTGGCATGGGTTTAATACAGGAGAAATATATATGATACCTGTACATTCTTTTCTGAATCCCTTATTGCAGGCGTGAAGCTTCATTTTTAATATGTAAATAAATTAGGTAAAGGCCTAGAGTATCTTATAAACATGTGTACACAGCGTATGTATGTCCATTATATGTACATGTTACAGACATATCACGTACAGGGTCTACAATACTACTCTATATGACATTTATCGATTATCAGAAAATAACATCAACTACAAAATACTTGTAAGATATAAATGACCCTGGCTTGCTCCCATACAAATTGGTGTCACTGTTTAAAAGTAATGTTGACCTTGTCCTTACTCAGTTAATGTCACTGACTTACTCGACAAATTCCTATCAAGACTTAAAATGACCTTTGTCTAGACCTTGGAACCCTAAAATACAGACGCAACTTTACCCATTCACCCCTTAGTCACATTTGAACCTTACTAAAAAAACTTTGAACAAAATCTGTGAAGAAATGGAGTCTCTGGAGTGATAACATTGAATACATACGAGACCTGATGATCATGATGGAAAAGGATGGGGTAGACATGAGTAACACTATAAGCCCCACCATAAAATTAATAAAGAACCATTTGATCATGAACTTAATTCACAACACAATGTTGACTGCAGACTAAATACCATTTATTCATACATTCTCTCACATAAAGGAAGTAATGATAAAACATAAACAGTAACATTACGGTTCTGTAACAAACTTTGCAACCTGTTTATACGTTGGCTGTTATTATATAAGCAGTGTGGTATCATTATATTTTGACCATCCTTAGAGAGGAAATGATAAGAATCCTTAAAGCCACATGAAAGTGTTGAGGATACATCTGTTGTGGATTGTAACGTTGTTAAATAGCACAACAAAGGTGAAGTAGGAAATAGAGGACATGGTTACTAGTAGGTGTGAGCTGGCTAGCTACAAACACAACATCTTAAGATGTCTATACGGACAGGGGAGACACTCCCTTCCTGGCACCAGGGCTTTCTGTCAGCACACTTCCTTTGACATGCTCTGGCCATTTAACTTACTTTCCTGTGTTGTACTTTTATCAAATCACAACTATGGGGAGACAGGGGGAGGGGAAAATGCAAAACACTATACAATTAAATTGTAGTTATTTTTGTTTTAAACATAGCACTGTAGCTATGGAGGGACTATAGGTCAAGGAGCTTTAGCTGATCAGGCAGCTAATATAAACATGAGTTGGTTCACTGTGACTGAATTATGTTAGAACATATATATTAGAGATCTAGGTTTCAAATCCTGATTTGGCCCTGTTGCATTTTTACTACATGTATCAAAATATTTTAATGGTTGTAATTTTTTATTTTTATCATTATTACTTGAAATTCCTGCAAGGTTCAAATTTCTGATCAGAAATGGTTTATTATTGCTTTTGTTATAATGCCAATGAAATAAATGCCTTAATTCACATGTTTTTGGCAGAGGTATATATTGGGGTCCTAACAATACAGCAAAATTTTGTAAAATTCAGTTAATAATTTGGAACTTCTACAAGGACATTTGTAATAATGACATTACATTTCTTCATTAAGTAATGAACTTTTCTGACATATAAATAGCATGTTATGTTTACAGTATTGCTAAAAAGACATTCATAATGTATAGGTATAAAAAAAACATCTTTAAAACAAGACCGAACAGAAATGTTCATAGTGAATCTGTATTTTTTGTGGACTGATTTGATATTTAAAACTTGGTAATCTTATATTCCAAGGGCTTCCTTCCATCAAAGTTATAACACAATATGCCTCTCAGCGTTTCAAATTAATCCGGGCTTGTTCAATGGCTGTGACTTATATAATTAACATCGTAACTCGATCTAGCAGGGTAAATTTCCAAGGCCTTGTAGTTACATGAAGGCACTCAGGATTAATTTGTTCTGCTTGTTTATGGCGATAGAAAATCATTTACTTTGCATAGTGATCATGAATATCCATAAAATAAATAAAACACTTGAATGATCATGTGACAGAATTTTCAAATTATCTACATAATATATATGTACATACATTGTATACACATCTTCAGATTTGTAGAACATTATCCACATTATTAACTACTACACTATGATACAAAGATATAAATTATCTTCCAAGTTTAAAGCCCTTCCTGATAAACATATACAATTGAAGTGGCTATCAAAACAATTGCTAAGTTATCCTCAATAATTGACTCTCTACTGTAGATGTATATATTTATCAATGTTCAAGGTTTGACATATGTATGATACATTATAGTATAACTGTAAGGGGAAGAAAAACACTCATAAATAAAAATTTGACTTAAGCTTACATTATGTAAACATGGTACACATGCCTCTGATCATAGTTGACATTATGTAAATATTGTACACAAATACAGGTCTTTGACCAAAACTGACATTATTATGTACACTCTCTACACATATAAAGGTCTCTGACCAGAGCAGACATTATTATGTACACTCTCTACACATATATAAAGGTCTCTGACCAGAGCAGACATTTTAAGCACACTGTACACATAAAAAGGTCTCTGACCAGAGCAAACATTATTATGTACACTCTCTACACATATATAAAGGTCTCTGACCAGAGCAGACATTTTAAGCACACTGTACACATAAAAAGGTCTCTGACCAGAGCAAACATTATTATGTACACTCTCTACACATATAAAGGTCTCTGACCAGAGCAGACATTATTATGTACACTCTCTACACATATAAAGGTCTCTGACCAGAGCAGACATTATTATGTACACTCTCTACACATATAAAGGTCTCTGACCAGAGCAGACATTATTATGTACACTCTCTACACATATAAAGGTCTCTGACCAGAGCAGACATTATTATGTACACTCTCTACACATATAAAGGTCTCTGACCAGAGCAGACATTATTATGTACACTCTCTACACATATAAAGGTCTCTGACCAGAGCAGACATTATTATGTACACTCTCTACACATATAAAGGTCTCTGACCAGAGCAGACATTATTATGTACACTCTCTACACATATAAAGGTCTCTGACCAGAGCAGACATTATTATGTACACTCTCTACACATATAAAGGTCTCTGACCAGAGCAGACATTATTATGTACACTCTCTACACATATAAAGGTCTCTGACCAGAGCAGACATTATTATGTACACTCTCTACACATATAAAGGTCTCTGACCAGAGCAGACATTATTATGTACACTCTCTACACATATAAAGGTCTCTGACCAGAGCAGACATTATTATGTACACTCTCTACACATATAAAGGTCTCTGACCAGAGCAGACATTATTATGTACACTCTCTACACATATAAAGGTCTCTGACCAGAGCAGACATTATTATGTACACTCTCTACACATATAAAGGTCTCTGACCAGAGCAGACATTATTATGTACACTCTCTACACATATAAAGGTCTCTGACCAGAGCAGACATTATTATGTACACTCTCTACACATATAAAGGTCTCTGACCAGAGCAGACATTATTATGTACACTCTCTACACATATAAAGGTCTCTGACCAGAGCAGACATTATTATGTACACTCTCTACACATATAAAGGTCTCTGACCAGAGCAGACATTATTATGCACACATTGTACACAAATACAGGTCTTTGACCTAAACTCCTCATATACACTCTGTATACAAACATAGGTTTCAGGTTCAAGCTGCAATCACTGCACACTTTCTATGTACACAAACACAGGTCTCTGACCAATGCTCTGCCGTACTACTGTCCATGCACATAGACCAAGTCATGTGATCAATATTGTTTATTTCAGTGTCATATAGTGAATCACAGCTATGTAAGTATATTAATTTATACAAGTACATGTATACTTGTAGACCCAAACAACACTGTTAATACAAATACACAAAAGCAGGTTTCTGACCCGAGCACATTTACAGATTATGTTCACCTGCATGTACAACAACACTGCAGTTTCTCTGCAGGGGTTAAACTACATAGCTACAAGTCCTCTAATGACACAGAATGAGCTTGTCTAACGACGTCATTACGTTTCTGAGGATTTCTGAACAATCAATAAATGAACAACACTACCCCACTGCTCTAGCCATTATCTGTATATGTCATTGATGTAAATTTTAAATCAGCTGCTGAGTTTTGATTTTTGTAAAAGAGAACATTTAAGTTTGGAATCATTACTGTGAGTAACAATCATGTAATGTCCTATATATCATTATATATATTTGAGTTGATTTGTAATTCAGTACATTTCCAAATTCACATAACTTACTTCTCTTGATTCATGATGTTCTTTACATACCTTTAATCTCATATTGAGGAAAGAAATTTGGAACATTATATTTAATGCATACAATGTACCTGGATTCCCTCCTTTAATATATACTTCCATCCTACATATACATGTACCTTGTTTCCATAGGAATTGCTCCTTTACAATGCTTAACATAATCCTATGTGTCATAGCCGTGCTATTAAACCTTACCTCATTTCCATAGTTTAATATCCCATGGCCATACTGCTAAACCCTTACCTCCAGAGTTACCCGCTTTTGAACTACTTACCTTCTCGTTTCCATATTGATCCCACTGTTAGCTAAACCTTATACCTCATTTCCATAGTTATCCCACTGTTGCACTGTTAAACCTTACCACATCTCCAAAAGGACCCCACGGCCACATCACTGTTATACTGCTAAACCTTACCTCATTGCTATAGTTATCCCACTGTTTCACTGCTAAACCTTACATCATTGCCATAGTTATAATTATCCCACTGTTACACTGCTAAACCTTACCTCATTGTCATAGTTATCCCACTGTTACACTGTTATACCTTACCTCATTGCCATAGTTCTCCCACTGTTACACTGTTATACCTTACCTCATTGCCATAGTTATCCCACTGTTTCACTGCTTATACCTTACCTTATTGCCATAGTTATAATTATCCCACTGTTGCACTGCTAAACCTTACCTCATTGCCATAGTTATCCCACTGCTACACTGCTAAACCTTACCTCATTGTAATATTTATCCCACTGTTATACCTTACATGTACCTCATGGCCATAGTTATCCCACTGTTACACTACTAAACCTTACCTCATTGCCATAGTTATCCCACTGTTACACAGCTAAACCTTACCCCATTGCCATAGTTATCCCATTGTTACACTGCTAAACCTTACCGCATTGCCATAGTTATAGTTAACCTACTGTTACACTGCTAAACCTTACCTCATTGCCATAGTTATCCCACTGTTGCACCTTACCTCATTGCCATAATTATGTAGTTATCTCACTGTTACACTGCTAAACCTTACCTCATTGCCATAGTTATCCCACTGTTACACTGCTAAACCTTACCTCATTGCCATAGTTCTCCCACTGTTACACCTTACCTCATTGCCATAGTTATCCCAATGTTACACCTTACCTCATTGCCATAGTTATCCCACTGTTACACCTTACCTCATTGCCATAATTATGTAGTTATCTCACTGTTACACTGCTAAACCTTACCTCATTGCCATAGATATAATTATCCCACTGTTACAGTCTGCTAAACCTTACCTCATTGCCATAGTTATGTAGTTATATTATCTCACTGTTACACTGCTAAACCTTACCTCATTGCCATAGTTATGTAGTTATCTCACTGTAACGCTGCTAAACCTTACATCACTGCCATAGTTATGTAGTTATATTATCTCACTGTTACACTTCTAAACCTTACCTCATTCCCATAGTTATGTAGTTATATTATCTCACTGTTACACTTCTAAACCTTACCTCATTGCCATAGATATAATTATCCCACTGTTACACCTTACCTCATTGCCATAGTTATGTAGTTATCTCACTGTAACGCTGCTAAACCTTACCTCATTGCCATAGATATAATTATCCCACTGTTACACTGGTAGACCTTATTTCATTTTCAGAGTTATCCCACTGTTACACTGCTAAATCTTAACTGCTACAATGCTGATTTATCTTACCTCGTTTCCAGAGGAATCCTTCCTTTATGACAGGCACAGGGTTGTCTTGGGCAGACATCTCTGCCTCTCACAACCAACAAAGGCAGATCTGAAACAATCAAATAAAACTTCTTTATCAGGTTAGCTCAAACTCTCAAAACACCTTAAGACAGCGTCTAACTCATCATCACCTTCGCATGCACTGCTGATTTTAAATAATCATTACACTTAAAAATCAGAGAAAGAGAGTACATTTTTTTTCTCCTGAACAACTGTATTTTTACATGTATTGGATATTTCAAAACACAGTGTAGCTTTATTCTCATCATATATAGCACCTTTCACAGTATTTAATTTCCAATTTGTTTGAAGTGTATTTCTTTCTAAAAAGTGCATGTTTTCCAAGGTACATTAAATCAATTCAGGAAAGAGTCAGTGTGCTAATTGACAGTAGAGCACAATAAACTCGGTAGATGACTGTACCTAAAATATCAGTACAATAATTTAATCCTGTGTAGTACTCTATAGTATATAAGATATGTAACTCTTGGACTACATGTACAACTGCTTCTCTGTATATTTTACAATCAGACACCTAATAGATGTATCAACATATCATTACAGATACAGCAGATACATCTAGAACAAATACAAAGCTAATGTGAGTTAAACTTTACAAAGGATTTGGTTAATGGATATCAGACACTAATATTGAATTATCATGATCATCAAACACTGATGATGATGTACCAATTTCAGACAGATGTTCAAAGCAATGAGCGTGACTCGGTCTATATATATATATACAAATCATGTGCATATGAATATTATAGTTTATAATCATGGTGAGAGACCAAGGAAAGAAATATTGAATCTATCTAAACTTTTTCTTTTATCAATTTTAGGATTGAAAGTACCTTATAATAATTCTCTGACACTTATCAAATCTCCTATTAATTCCAGTTATAACTACATGTTTATGGTTCAGTAAGCTGCACTCAAAATGAATATGTACCAAAGATTATCATTTACATGTGTCTAAATGTAATCAAGTTGTGACCTCAGATGTCTATACTTAAGATTACTCAGCACTATAAAGTTAGATCATAACCAGTCTAAATGTGTGTACAACCTATATATATATAGTATATATTTTAATGTTATACAAGTACATGTACTTGTGTACCAGCTAGTAACACAAACCATGATAGTCAAGGCCCTGGCTAAACCATAGCTGATTTGATCAGGGATTCCCATCTTGTTTTTGGTATACAACGTACAACATGTACAAACTGTATATTTTACTGTCAAAAGGTTTCACAGTTTGTCAACATGTCTTATATTTCTGTCACATTTAAATGTATTAATAACTTGGCAAACTCACTGAAATATGACAGGTTTTGATTTGTTAGGCACAAATCTGATGTTACTGGACAGATGGTCAAGATATTTAAATAGATTTTTTCATTTCTCATTTTTTTTGTTACATCTACATCAAACAGACATTACACACAAACTATCACTTGTAGACAGAAGCACGTGTTTCTCAATCATCATCATTTATACACATTGACAAGATATATATAGATACATTAATGCACATGTAGTACATGTACACTGGTCTAATAGGGGTAATTGGGTATAGTACTGTAGTATATATATACATCATAGACCAACACCTAAACCCATCACAAGATACAAGATACAAGAAATGTTATTTGTTGTCTTGTGTAACGGTAAAATATTAAACTTGAAACATAAGCTCTGAAGAGCTATTCTTATGATAGAACATATACAATATTATAATATATAAAATATTACAGTGGGCATAATGTAACAAAACATGCATTAAGAAAACAAAAGCACAACAATATTGAAATAAAAGTATACAACCATGCAGAAAGAAGAACAAGCTCAAGCTCACAAAACAGCACATACAAAAAATGTACATGTATGATGATAGCTAGACCATATTGAACTATAATCAGATATTCATTAAAACATAACACTATGAGATAATGTTTGATTAAGATATTTAAATGTGACTGAGTAAAATATGTTCAGTTACAATTTTAGATAATGATCAAAAATTTAAATATTTGTAAAATACAAATGAGCCTGTTAAGATCCTGATTTCTTATATAATACAAAAATATAAACAAGGCAGTGCGTATCAGGGCACCTCAGCACAAATAATCAGAGGACAGGTGATTGGCATGGGCATCCCCTACCTAACAAGTCCTCTGATAATGAGCAATAATTTAAAAGCGCATATAAAGCATTCAGAAATTAAAGCTAAAAAACCACCAAAAAGACATTAAATGAATTTAAACAGAAAACATTTAAAGCACATTTAAAATCATAATAAAAATATGTGAACAGGACAAAACATTCAGCAGACAGTTTTAAACAGATTGTGCATGTACAAAGACTAAGTTCAACACAAAATTAAACCAGTCAGAAATCAACACAACACATGAACCAATCATAAACCAACAAATGAACCAATCATAAACCAACACATTATAACCAGTCATAAACCAACACATGAACCAATCATAAACCAACACATTAACCAATCATAAACCAACACATTATAATCAGTCATAAACCAACACATGAACCAATCATTAACCAACACATGAACCAATCATAAACCAACACATGAACCAATCATAAATCAACACAACACATGAACCAATCATAACACAACAAATGAACCAATCATAAACCAACACATTATAAACCATCATAAACCAACACATTAACCAATCATAAACCAACACATGAACCAATCATAAACCAACACATGAACCAATCATAAACCAATCATAAACCAACACGTTACAACCAATCATAGACCAACACATGAACCAATCATAAACCAACAAATGAACCAATCATAAACCAACACATTATAACCAGTCATAAACCAACACATGAACCAATCATAAACCAACACATTAACCAATCATAAACCAACACATTATAATCAGTCATAAACCAACACATGAACCAATCATTAACCAACACATGAACCAATCATAAACCAACACATGAACCAATCATAAACAAACACATTAACCAATCATAAACCAACACATTACAATCAATCATAGACCAACACATGAACCAATCATAAACCAACACATGAACCAATCACAGACTTACACATAATTAAACCAATCATAGACCAATGCATGAACCAATCACAGACTTATATTATGCATAATTAAACCAATTATAAACCAACACATGAACCAATCATAGACCAACATGCATCTAAACCAATCACAGACAAACACATAATCAAACCAATCATAACCAACATATGAACCAATCATAGACCAACATCTAAACCAATCACAGATTACCACATAATTAACCAATCATAATATACATAAACCAGCACATGTACATGAACCAGTAAAAAAAAACATCAAATGAACCAATCATAAACCAACACATAAATCAATCATGCACAAACACATATTAGACACCAGCCCATAGAACCAGGTATACGTACTCCTCAGAGATCAAGACCAATTGCAGTACTCCTGAGACACATAATTACCTGTGCATATATATACTCAGAGAAAGAATAGACCTGCTATATCCTACTGAATGAGCATATATATATACTCAGAGAAAGAATAGACCTGCTATATCCCACTGAATGAGCATATATATATACTCAGAGAAAGAATAGACCTGCTATATCCGACTGAATGAGCACACGAGACAACCTATAAGTGGATGGCGACCCTTGCAGAATCAGGTGGTTTTTTCCTATTTATTAGCTAGAGGACTATGGAAAACCCAACATCAATCTGCCATCCCCATAATTGGGACCTCTATCTTTTCTTATATCTCCTGTTATATTCTTCCTTTTAATTGGTGTTTCCCTAGGCACCTCCAAATGATTCATATAATATGATCAGGTGGATGGAGTGACATTAGTACTACTGTGTCCAGTTAATGACAATTTAGAGATCTAGAGATGGTATTATTTAACGTGATCTCATCATTTGGACATTGTCTTTACTTGACCTTATAGCTGTTGTGAGGACATAAAACCCCAAAAATAATAAAGGCTTAACAAATATTCCTGAGCATAGACTCTATAATATGGGAATGTAATTACCATGGATAATTGACTTACATTGCTATTCATCAGGCAGCTGGATGACATCATTAATTCCTAGTTCTTGTCCAGTGGGAATTACTTTTAAAATACCTAACTTAAATCAAATTACCTAAATGTATTGCATTTAGATGGTGTATGAACCAAACCTACATTTATATTGCAACTGAATTATCAGAATGTTTTGTATAAAGTTGGGTATCTACATGAAAGTATTAATAAATTAAGCTACCAAGATTTTCATAAATAAGTGATGATATTTCTTAGACAAATCAGTCATACCATTTAGAAAAATACACATGATGACGTCCTAGAAAAGAGACAACTTGTCATTCCAATAAGTTATCATGTGATGAAAATCAGAATTGACAGAAGACATGGCAATACCTACATACATGTTACTACAGTAGTAAGAGATGACCAAAGAAACTGCTCTTCTTGTGATGTGTGGGCAGGACAGATTATATATCCTCCATATTGACAGTCCTACGGCTGGATGGCAACTCAATCAATAACTTGTGGCCACAACAATTACCACCCAACAACAGGCAAACCATCAGTGAGTCCTTATTGAGTTTCATATATATATATATATATAAACAGACAGTATATCTTACTGACCAGGCCTTTATACCACACAAAATAATCATCACAAAAATCTTACTTACAGTGTTTTCTATCAATTCATTTCTATCAAATCTTTGTTCACATTCAAATAAAATAATTATGAAATTTCATGTTTCCATTCTTTTAATTCTGGTCTCTATTCTA
Source organism: Mizuhopecten yessoensis (assembly GCF_002113885.1). Lineage (NCBI taxonomy): Eukaryota > Metazoa > Mollusca > Bivalvia > Pectinida > Pectinidae > Mizuhopecten > Mizuhopecten yessoensis. The sequence continues at coordinate 177,135 of NW_018408441.1, forward strand.
CAAGTACCACTGCACAATTTATTACTGCAAAGAACACTTCTACTTTTGAGTTATTTTTTTAACTTTGAGTATTTATATACGCTGGTAGAAAGATAAAGGAGGTTTTTCTTGTCTACAGTTACCTCCCTTGGCTGTATTTTATTTCAATAAAGTATATATACTGATTAAGTGAAAGGTCAGCAGATCTGGAAGATTAAACGTCAGAGTTCAATCTAGTTACTCTGGGAGTCTGTGGTCTTCATTTTATTTTCAAAAACAAAGATTTTTATAACAACAATAATTCTGTAAAATGTAATGCAATATGTTTAACATTGAAAACAAACATATGTATTGTAATGACAAACTTGAAACAAACACTCCCCAACACTGCTAAAGGTGAAAATATATTTGAACTTTATGGTACCTTTCACCTGATCTTGTATTTGAGTCCCTTGCAAGTTCAATTAATATTAATTTTATCCAGACATTGAATCATTGTAACAAATCCTTTCCTCTGATGGCCATAGTAATTAGTACAAATTGTAAATTGCTTCTTTATACGATGTCAACTTAATGATATTATTGCAGACTCCAGAGAAAAGGTGCAACTCTTTTTCTGACTGTTTAATTACAATGTCCTAATGAAAATATGTCAAAATCCATGTCAAGTTTATATCTGCAGTCAATTTATATGTACTGACAGAATACTGAATATATTATGGTAATATATATCAGCACATCAGATGAGGAGTTTCTGGGAAGACAGTTTTGGATATACTTATAACTGTTTTGTATACACATATGATTATTTAACTGTAGTATCCTGTAAATGTTCGATTTGCTTTGTGAAAAACCAGAGTGGAAAACAAAAAGCAAAATGATGTGGTGAGTAGAATAAATTACATCACTTTTCATCACAGAATCAAACTGTGCTGATCATCAACAGACAAATATGTATACAACAACCCTGGTCATGCATGCTATACAAAACAGCAGTGAACTATTCATATAAAAACATGAATTACAACATTTCATATCACACATGTGATGTATAATACAGTGTTTTTATTACATACTTACTAATAAATACATTTTTTTGTATATGCGATACGTAATGGTTAATTAATGATTTCTTATTAATCGCTCACTGAATGTCTAGGTCCCCCCCCCCCCCCCCCCCCCCCATGAAGAAGTAAAATTTGAAATCAATGTATAAAAAAACTCACTATAGACCAGATGTAAAAAAACATGTACTGAAAACGAAGCCCCTAAGTAGTGATTAATACAGACGTACCAGTCTAGAAGAGAACTCGACAAAAACATGTTTACTATAATGCTGAGCTCCAGTCGCCTGGGCATTGACCAGCATTATAGCTATAAATAGGATCATGTAAACATGAAGCTGAGCTGCTCAGATATTGTATTTGATCAATGGTTAAACCCCCAACTAACAAGGATTTGTTAAGTTTTAACCCATGATTTCAGAATATAAAATATCAAATTTGATACTTCTGTTTGCAGTTTTTGAATTAATTTTTTACTTTACCTGGTATCTTATATTAATAAAAGATTATCATAAGTCTTGATGAAATGCATATTACAACACAGGCCTGACAGAATGTACATACATGTACAAGTGTAATCCTCTCAATAGCCATCACCTGTAATTATAGGCTATAATTAATTATTCTAGCCAACTTGTACTGACCATGGTGTATTAATTTGTTGTACACACAATGGTAGTCAGACAATAGTTTTGGCATCATTGTTCAGACCTCTTCTTCACCCTAGTCTGAAGTATTAACATAAAACATACATTTTAATGCACAACTTTTAAGTGCAGTTGAAGCGAGCTTGGGCTTGGTGATCACCACAGGTAGAACTAGGAAAATGGTAATACCAAAATGGGAATGCATGACCAAAATTAAATGTTTACAAAGTATCGTAACAAAAGACCAATAAAGCAACAACAACACAAAAACCCATATATTATTCTTTTAGATATTAGGTGTTGCACTTCCATTTGAATACAAGATGAATGTTAGAAAAAAAACACACCAAAAAAAAGGATAATATACCACAATTTTCCATTGGAAATAGGACCAAATTGAGAAAAATGCCCCCCTCCACCCCCACCCTCTCAAACCCTCAAAAGCCATAATATATAGATGACCTTCAGAATATTTAAGATGACCAGAATTAATGTCATACTGAAAACTATTGTCTGTTTATTAGACTCAAAACATTTAAACATACACTAAAAGACTTTTCTGATGCACTGATAATTGGTTTTGATTTTTTTCTATTTCAAAACATGTAATACTTTGGTTGTGCCAAAAAATAGATATTGAAACCATTGAATTGCAATTACCTTTTTCTTGATCCAGGATAATGACACATTATACATGTATATAGTCACAAAGCTTAGGGGCTATTATATAGTCTCATTATGTCCATTTTCCCATCCAAATTACTTCAATAAAAGAAAACACTGCTTCATATATTTACGTTGAAAGCACAGACTGCTCTGAACCATTTTAAATCATACTAAACAGGAGTATCTAAATATTGCCCATATAATTTACTTAGTAGGTAATATGATAGAAACACCTCTTAACATTTAGGTTGTTGATTACAGCTTATTGACAAGAAGTACATGTATGTAGTGTACCAGCTTGTTGACATGCATATTTAGTGTGTATATATATATACACCAGCTACCAGTACATGTTGTATATATATATACATCAACTTTATATATTTGTGTATTGTACTGAAGTGTGACCTTGCCCTTGCAGCATGTGATAAGACAAAACGAATCAGATAAGTCTTGTAATAAATAACAAGGCTGTGAATTATGTGTACACTTTGAAGCAATTTAACAAAGCTATTGTTTATATATATATATAAATATACGAGTTACTAAGATTATGAATGCATGATACTCCAGTGACAGCATTAATGGATCTACAACACAATTTTATATAGATATTAAAACCAAAGTTTGATGTTTTTCATTGCATTACTATAACTTTGTGAGATATTTCAGTAACAATAACCATACTTTGTTGGTTACACTAGTGCTGACCAGGAAGCCTCAATGTAATTAAGTAATTATAACCTCTAAACTGATATATACATACCAGTGAATGTCGGAATGAAAAAAATATCCTACTGTTTACATGTATACTCATATTGTTTTACTGTACCTCTGAAAAACACATTTCTGTGTAAATTGAACCCATGTCAATAAAGCATGAATCACTTAAGAAGCCAAATGTGGTTCATTTGATAAAGATTTCTGACGGGAGAATTTAGATGAGTCCCACTTATGCATTTAAAAATTCATTGAGTCTCAAGTAACATTACATGTTTGGTGCAGTAATCTGAAATTGGTTGCATTAATCCAATCCAAAAGCATGACTTACTTATATACTGACACAGCATTCTGATTTGCAGAATATTATTTTGCAGTGTTTGACCACTGTAAGGTTAACTGTTGTTGCTAACAATTTTGGTACTGAAATATGCATTTAAATAACTAAACTAAAAGAAAGTTAATTTATTTAAAAAAGTGAATTATTGGGACACATACACTAATACATACTGATTATTAATGTATTATTCAGTGGTGGATCCAGAGGGGTTACAGAATGATTTCATTGATTTGCAAAAAAATATCTGATAAATCATTTTCATACTAAAGGCAGCACTGATTCAATCGTACAAATAGATCTAGTGGCTGAAATTAAATCTTAGTTAATGTTACATTTAGTTAGTCAATATAACAACACATGGCCATCTTTTTATCCTTTTATCTATAACATGCATACATCATAATAGGACATATATATAGTTCTTGGATAACAATTAACATTTGTTGAAATGCAACGAATTAGATCTAAGATACAATGGCATTCCAAACGCCCTGAATTTTAAGCATAATGAGTAATAACAGGATTAAAATACCACAAATTCTTCAGCCAATTTATATTACATTGTCAACTTTAAACGAGGTCAACAATTGGACCCCCATTTTCGCACCATTAAAACATATTGCTCCTTGTGTAAATCTATATAAATTCAAAAACTTACGATATCTTGACAATAACAACTGTGGTCGTTTGTTTACTAAGTTGATTCGACAGCGTAAACATTATACAATCTGTGACCTAAAAATAAGGACACATTTTCTGAATGAAATTCGACGTGAACTCGCGATCGGTCTGGGGTCTGTCTGACAGGAAGATGTGTAAACCAACTACTGATATCTGAAAATCAAGACAAATAATGGGATACATGATATATTCTGTACTTAAATAAACAAATCAAAATTTTGTTACCTGCTTATTAACTTCGATCAAGCCTTCAAAACTCAGTATTTTGTTGTGTTCCCATTGCCAGCCGTACCACTGTTGCTCGCATTATTCAAGCACCGTTCACAACTCTCGCTTGAAACGTGATTTAAAAATGGGAAATCCCCGGATGCACACAAAACCACCGATTCAGTTACGTTGCAGGCGATGGAAGATAACGTGTTGAGATTTAGCTAGGACTGGTTCCTTAGTTTGTGAAATGGAATTGATTTTTCTTACACGGTTCTAATATGATCTCGGATATTTTTATTGTATCTTGTCACAACACAGTTCTTGCAGCCAAATCATGTATCCTTTTAAACCGGATTATCGACCCTTCACCAGTTCGGCCACTGGAGTCCGCGAGTGGTCTCTGTAACTTTCACTTTAATCAAATTCATGACTTCGAGCCCCAATGCCAGTGTGGCCCTTACATACTGCATCATAAATATTGTACTGATTACTGTGTAATCGATGAATCTAGGTCAAAACGGTCTCACTGTAAAAACGGCCCTACTTATTTTAAAAATCGTGTGAAGTAAGGTTAAGAATAATGTAAGTACGTGTATGACATAAATTTAAATAAATTGCTTAGTACAACGGGACGTATATGAACACCGTCCAAGCTGAAAATAATTGATTGGTCTTGGTCGTCCGGAGTCCTCAGTCACCACCATCCCGCTACCTACCCCATCTCCCCTCCCCAACTCGAAAATTCTCACCCAAAAAATCAATACTATTTATAAAACATTCTCAAAGAAGTAAAAAATAAAACACAAACATTCATTTTTGTCTTTTCATCATTATGGTTTTTTTTTTATTTCGTTCTTTGCTATATATCGTTGTCGTTTTTTCATCTTTTCGTTATATCATTTTTCGTCTTTTCAATATTTAGCTTTGGTGTTATTTCGCTTTGGCGGATTTTCGTTATTTCGTCAATGCTGATCTCGTGGTTGGAAGTCTCGTACAAATTCAAATGATATGTGAACATTATGCTATACATCCGTTAATTTATTACACCCTCTGACCATGCAATCCCGCTAATTGTAGTTTTAATTGAGTCACTCCGAGGTACTCTGTTAAAACAACAAAGACCCTCATCCCATATCTAAATTATTATTGGTTATTATTATAACTTTTTTCTGAATGCTATTTAATAAAAGAAAAAAATTCTCTAAATACTTAAATTGAATGCTGAGGTAGAAAACACTGCCATTGCAACTTAGGTATTTGAGACTGGGGAGGGTTAACTATCAATCATAATTATAATATTTTTATCTGTATATATCTTTATTTCTTGAAAGCACATGTAACTTTATTAACTAATATCAAGTTATGTATTTGTATTATGCACTTGTAGTACTTGCAGTTCTATACTATATATAGGGTGGGGCCGTTTTTACTAGGGCCGTTACTGCAGTGAGGCCGTTTTAACCGGACACAGTAATCGATAAGAATTGTTTTTCTAGTCCCAAATGCACATAAGCCAGAAAAGAAATCCATTAATCCATTAACCCCCTCCGCATTAAAGCCATTTTGTTCTCTGTGGAGTATAACATATAGATAGATAGACAAATGCAAATGTATAACTGTTATCTACTGCACTTCAATTGTAAGTTACGTTACTAACAAAGGGGAAAGTGTTGTTATTTCGGTATACAACTTTCGCTAGATCGTCTAGTTATAAGAGAAGTTAAATGTCGGTTTTGGATTTGGATAATTCTCCCAAAGTCCTCTTCATATTCATCTGTATTTAATATCTGTTGCTGTATAAATGGTAAAATTTGATAATGGTAAAAAAAAAAATGAAAATTAAAGAAAATGGACACACCAACGATACATCAGCAAGAGCATCAAACTCTGTAGTCTAAGTGTCCTGGAAAGAACCTCCATGCCTGTACGTCCACCCAACACTGTAATATGCTGCCTCAGCTTGGGACCAACATTGAACAATTTGAGTGGGAACAGAGATTTGCAGCAAAATTCCTAGTAGGTGACTTCAAACGTTAGGAACTAGACATTATGATCATCATTCCAAAACACCTCTGGGACAAGTTGGAATTATTGCTGCTCCACAACAACATTTATTAACAAGTTGACTCCAGCCTACACCAACTATATTAAAGCTATCAGAGCCAGAAGAGGAAGCCTCAGCTACCATGTCACCTTGATAAAAATACCAGCTAGTATTCCTGCTTGCTGGACTAAGGAAAATATTTCTCTTCAGCTCAATGAGTAGTGCATCAGACTTGTTAACAAGAGGTCCAAGGTTCAACCCATAGTGGAGGATATTAAGATCGAGGCTTCAAAACATAACATCAAATGTTGAAAAAAAAAGTTTTTATATATGATGGAGGTATATTTTTAGGAACCCCCACCACACCAATATAACTGGATTTACCAATTTCAAGAACCCATCAGCAGGATCTCAATGAACAATACCATAAAAATTACAGTATTTTCAAAAACAGCAGGAAACAGAATTAAAATTAATGAAATATTAATTTAATATGAAGTGTATCAATCTTATCACACAGTGACACTTACTTCCAAATGTGCTATGAGAGTGTACTGATTAACACTCTTCTTGAGTTCTTCTTTAAATGTATCCATAATTTTGTCACAAACATATACTGGTTCATATCTTCTCAAACTATCCACCCAGTGGCCATTATGTTAACCCCTAGTTATCATCAAGTTTTGAATTTTGAAAAGCAGATGTATTATACATCAAGGATTTAATGGCTGCTATTGCTCAAATCCTGCTGCAGTATATTTCAGTTTGCAGTGTTCATAAAGCAGAGATTGAGTGTGAGCTAACTGCAATCCCGCTGCCATATACAGCATAGTTTCAGAGGCCACTGAAAATCTGCTGTCTGTAGTTCTATTAAAAGAAATAATTCGATAAATAGGAGGAATAAAGCAATTGCTAGGACATAAGAAGGTATTCAGTGAGAATTAGGTATTGCTGTAGTTTCACAGCACTGGTTTATCTAGACTTGGGAATTGCTTATTGTAGAATTCCAGATATTTTCCATTCTAGGTTTAAAATTTCAAAAAGTTGCCTAGTTGAATTTGTTATGACAAGCTCTGCATCCAAATGGGATGCATCCAAAAAGATACCTTAATTCATGCCATGCTGTGAAAAAAGTTAATATATGAATTTATGTTGTTGGATGAACAAATGAAAATGTAATATTTCAAGTAATCAAATGTGTTATGTTCATCCTTGTTTATGAAATGGGGCAGTTCATCCTAATATTTCTAGTATTAAAGTGTACTGACATTATCTTTGTTAATGTAATAGTTCCATTTCCTTAACTCTATCAAGACAGATTTGATTGTGAAGGAACATCAAAAGATGTGTTTGTTCAGAAACTACGGGAAGTTAGATCCAGTCAGCTTCCTCCTCACTTTGTAAGTATGATAGAATATATTCTATGCTATCTTTATTGAACCCTCTTTTTTTAGGAAACTTAAACCATGATTATACTTTGAAACAACGAAAAATTCAACCCAAAAAAGCTTAATCTATGAATAGAATATTAGTAGTGTTATTTAAGGGGAAATGTTGAAATTTGAATATTTAAAATTTGACACATTTGACACATAGAGAAATTTGAATCTTCAAAATTTTTGACTATGTGATAATTTCGCTTTCTCATGTCAATAATAAAAATAGCTATCAGGTATATTCAACTATGACTGTAACTGTTAAAGTCCTTCCTCTTTTCAGAAGGAGAATGGAACCACCTTTTACTATGTGAAAAGGAACAGTATGTACTTTGTAGCCACCTCTCAGGCTGATGTGTCTCCAATCTTCGTCATCGAGATCCTAAGCAGGTAAACATTGTTTTTTATCAAGGATTATAATGATAAGGACAAAAGGTTCATCTTATATTTTCTATTTAATGAATAAAGTTGGCTTTAGAGAAATTAATTTCTCTCCCAGTGAACTAGTGTTTAACCTAGGCCTATAAACATTGTCATAAAAAATATTATCAAAACTTGCATTATCAATGTCTATTTTAACAGTATACCAGGTAATGTAAAATAAACTGAAGGAATAGACATGTTATTTTAATGGTTTTGTTGTATAATAGACTTTTTCAATAATATTTTTTGGGGAGTAATAATATCAGTCCTTTAATAATTATGAAAGAATTATTTTTTACAAGCAAAAAAGTCTTCATAATTATGTTTTGTTGCAGTAAATTTTAAAGGTTTCCTTGTCCCATATTTTAAAACCTGTTAACTTTGTTTGCTTTTAATTTTGTGACAGAATCTACCAAACATGCAAAGACTTTTGTGGAGTTGTCAATGAAGAGTCCATAAGAGTGAATAGCCTGCTTGTATTTGAAGTACTGGATGAAATATTGGTGAGACACTAGGCTCCATACATACAACATAGATCACTCACTTCATCATTGATAATAAAGATGTCTCACCAGGCTCCAAACATACAACATGGATCACTCACTTCATCATTGATAATAAAGACGTCTCACCAGGCTCCATACATGCAACATAAATTACTCACTTCATCATTGATAATAAAGACGTCTCACCAGGCTCCATACTACTACATAGATATCTCACTTCATCATTGATAATAAAGACGTCTCACCAGGCTTCATACATACAACATAGATCACTCACTTCATCATTGATAATAAAGACGTCTCACCTGGCTCTATACATACAACATAGATCACTAACTTCATCATTGATAATAAAGACGTCTCACCAGGCTCCATACTACTACATAGATATCTCACTTCATCATTGATAATAAAGACGTCTCACTAGGCTCCATACATACAACATAGATCACTCACTTCATCATTGATAATGAAGCCGTTTCACCAGGCTCCATACATACAACATAGATCACTCACTTCATCATTGATAATGAAGACGTTTCACCAGGCTCCATACATACAACATAGATCACTCACTTCATCATTGATAATGAAGACGTTTCACCAGGCTCCATACATACAACATAGATCACTAACTTCATCATTGATAATAAAGACGTCTCACCTGGCTCTATACATACAACATAGATCACTAACTTCATCATTGATAATAAAGACGTCTCACCTGGCTCTATACATACAACATAGATCACTAACTTCATCATTGATAATAAAGACGTCTCACCTGGCTCTATACATACAACATAGATCACGAACTTCATCATTGATAATAAAGACGTCTCACTAGGCTCCATACATACAACATAGATCACTCACTTCATCATTGATAATAAAGATGTCTCACCACGCTCCAAACATACAACATGGATCACTCACTTCATCATTGATAATAAAGACGACTCACCAGGCTCCATACATGCAACATAGATCACTCACTTCATCATTGATAATAAAGACGACTCACCAGGCTCCATACATGCAACATAGATCACTCACTTCATCATTGATAATGAAGCCGTTTCACCAGGCTCCATACATACAACATAGATCACTCACTTCATCATTGATAATAAAGACTATAACTATAAGGGGTCATGACATGAGGTGTACCAATTCAATTATTCAGAGAATAGTTCATAAGTACAGTTGTGCTCTTTGGTTTCCATATATACAGTGGAACCCGCTTATTATAATGACCAATTTATTATAATAACCAATCAAGCTGTTTTCGATCGCTTTTATGTTGTCTGAACCGGAAATGAGATCCCCTATATTAATCAGACATAGATTGATGTGGAAACAAGGAAAAAATATAAATACAAACTGATAAAGTAATAAATGAAATAATTCTTTCATTGTTATTTATATCATGATAAGCAGGGTCCCACCTTTGACCATATCATAATAAACAATTTTTATTTGCTTACCTGTAGTTAAAGAAGGAAAAAATTGGTACATTGGGAAAATATCATACTAAGTATATCATAATAACCGATATCATAATAAGTGGGTTCCACTGAACAGATATTTGTTCAACCTATAGACTACACTAGAACTATAGAGCATCAGACCTCGAGACCTGGATGTAATGCTTCGTTGGTGAATGTGCTATACATACATCATTAAAAATTGTGTTATTTTCTAAAACTGCTTGTACAGGTTAACTGTGCAAAGAGGAAACAAACATGATAAAGTTTAATGCGGCAGCATATCAATAGACTGGGAAAGTATTTCTTGCCACACCGACAGAACGTTTGGAGCCAGAATTGTATAGGTTACTCGCTACTCAGCAGTCGATGGAGATCTAGACTTTCGTATATTTATAACTTCACAATCATGAGCTAAAAACGTAACAGAAAACGTTGTTTATTTGTGTCTGTATGATAGATGGCTACGTTTGTTTATGCACCAAAACATCTTTGTGAAGTGGCATTCAACTGCCATTAAGCTACAAACAGAACCAAACAATACAAGTTCAGTTTTATTGCTACACAATATTGTAAGAGAAAATATTTGATCTTTTTTAATTTTCTTATATATTGATAATATCACATGTATAACCCTTTATATTACAGAATGAGATCACTGTTTCTTACTTATTCCGTTATTTTAAGATTTCAAACCCATAAAATGTTCCATAGAGAACAGAAAATTAATCTTTTATATAATTTGTAGATATTTTGTACATTGTTTTTCAGGATTATGGCTATGTCCAGTTGGCTACAACAGAAAAGTTGCGACCTTACATCCAGTCTGATCCAGTAATCATCAAATCGACTCGGGAACCAACCAGTGACCTCGGGTCGCGAATGGTATGTAGCACTTTTCTAAACACTTGATCAGTTACAACATATGCTAAATTGCTAGTGGCCTGTTACTGCTTACTGTATACATGTAATGTAGTTTGTAGTAATATTTCACAATGTTGTGGCTATATCTGCCGGATGTTAATATTCTGAGAAATGTGCAAGAAAGTCATACTTTTAATTTTAAAGTGCACTGGTTGATTCACCTGGTAAATTCAAGAGAGAAAAAATACAATAAAACAGATCCTCAAGTATAATTGAAATATATGTGATGTATCATCCTAAAAAAGACAATAATGCTTCTTAAGTCAACAAATTTTCTAGTCATGTAACTGGCCAGGCATTGAAGGACTTGGCCTAGGTAGGTTTACAGGATAATTAACTTTTGATAGGTTTACTTTGAAAGTTTGAGCCCAGGAGGGTTTACCAAATTAATACATTCTATTTCTCTTTGATATCATTCTTGGCATGAAGACAATATATACTAGTATTTACGTCTTGCCACTGTCATTCTAGTTTGGTATTGAGATGAAAGTAACCCCAGGATCAGCCTCCAGCAAACCATTGGTATCCTCCTCTGCTGACTCGGTGAGTTTCTCTGAAAAACTGAATCCTCATACCAAAGTGTTATAATAGATCTTCCTTGTTATTGTCAAACAGGAATAATTGAACCACAGTATTAAGTGACCATATCTCTAATGCAAATGTAATTATTCCTCTGTACAACTTCATCTATACAAAGGACATGTTTTCTTACAGTAACTTCCTGTCCTCTATACCTGTTTAATTGTGAAGACATTTTAAGGAAAATTTACTACCGATTAATTAACATTCAATGTTATTGACATTATTAAGAATTGTGTCAATGTTTTGAATAATGCATTACTCATTCCCACTTGCAAAAACATGCTGTTTCAAAGGAAAAATACATTGTAACTCATCCTAACTGTTGATATTCCAAACATGCCAATCATTGTTAGTTACATGCATAAAGGAAGATACCATCACTCCAATGTAACACTTAATCACTCATATGAAGTCAAAGAAACAACAAAATAATTTAAGATGAGCAAATTGAGGTCAATTGCTACTGTTCAGGTTCTCATAGTGTTTATTCCCAGTAGTGTGTTATGTTCAGTGCCATCCAACATAAACATCAATTATTATTTCACTGTGTTCTTCGGAAATACTTTAATAATAATATACAGTAGATGAGTTTATATGCTTTATCACACCATGCCAAAAAATAATACATATTCTTTTCTTCTTTTATTTTTATTTTGCCAATAATATATAATGAGCATGTGTACTAATTAATAATCAATATGCAACAAATACTTCTTCTCCAGGAACACAAGAAGAATGAGGTCTTTGTTGACGTGATTGAAAGATTAACAGCTGTAATCAATAGTGATGTAAGTAACATTATCTAGAAATTGACCATATAAATTAAGGGAAAACAATGTGTTGTGTTGTCCGTCCACCTGTCCATTAATAATAAAATAATTTCTTTTCCGTAATTTCATTTTATTTACAAAATTGCATAATGAAAATAAATCATTAAGCCCTGCATTATTCAGATTTAGAAGAGAGAATTGTGGCATTATGGAAAATGAGAAAGGTCAAAGAACCAACTCACTATTATCAGGGTGATGGATCACATTCCATACGTTTCTATATTCAATTCCATCACCAAAATCCATATTGTTTTTAATGAGTGTATTTTGGGCATAGACAGGTCAAAGTTCAATATCACCATAACTATATTAATTAGGTCATTTTGATGCATTCACACCCTACAGGGCACAGTTTCCCGCCTTGAGGCCAATGGTAGCATCAACATGAAGAATTTCCTTTCTGACAGTCCAGAAATTAAAATTGGTCTCAACGAGGATCTTGCCATCAAGGCAGGGGCTCTCAAAGGTGACACTTAATTTACAATGGCTTTTCATGACAAGAGTTATATGTTGCCATGTACCTTATTCTACTGAATGTCTTAAATGCTCTTTGTAACTTTTATATTCTATTTGCATTTTGCAAATTAATGAATACCTGGTTTATACAGCATCCGAATTCATGTTTCTGTCCTTAAGAAAATATATTTCACTAGTATCATTATATCACAAGTGATATTAGTATGATAACAAAGGGCCCTCCCCTTGAAGTTTTCTTTTCATCCCCCGCTTTCATCGAAATGGGGGATATTAATTTGGGTTTGTCCGTCTGTCTGTCTGTCATGATTCGTTTCCGTGCAATAACTGCAACAAATGTCAATCATTTTTCTTCAAACTTGGTAACAGGGTTAAATGCCTTAAGGACTCGGCCAAATTTGATGATCACTTTCAGCGGACTTTATTTGGCGGAGTTGTGGGCCCTTGAATAACGAAAAACATCATTATCTGCCATTTCCGTGCAATCACTGCAACAGATGTTAGCGATTTTCTTCAAACTTGGTAACAGGGTTAAATGCCTTAAGGGCTCAGCCAAGTTCGATGACCACTTTTAGTGGACTTTATTTGGTGGAGTTATGGCCACTTGAATAACGAAAAACGTCCTTATCTGCCGTTTCTGTTCATTTACTCTATCAAATATTTACACTCGGTCTCGATTTTAAACCAAATTTCATGTTCTCATCAGTATAGCCACAACCTTCCAAATCAAAATGGAACCTAATCATGTTATAAATATTCCTACTTGTACATATGCTATTAGAAGCTACCAGTATAAATGTACAATTTATAGACACATTGAACCTCTTGAATGTATTTGGTCATGTTCCTTTTTTCCCCTGAACTTTCCAGCCTATGGTGACCAAGTACAACTGGACCACTGTTCATTTCATCAGAAAGTTAAACTGGAGGAGTTTGAGAAGTCAAGGGTGTTAAAGATACAGCCGTCTGTGGGAGAGGTCAGTAAAAATCAAGGGTGTTAAAGATACAGCCGTCTGGGAGAGGTCAGAAAAAACAAGGGTGTTAAAGATACAGTCGTTTGTGGGAGAGGTCAGTAAAAATCAAGGGTGTTAAAGATACAGCCGTCTGTGGGAGAGGTCAGTAAAAATCTAGGGTGTTAAAAAAACAGCCGTCTGTGGGAGAGGTCAGTAAAAATCAAGGGTGTTAAAGATACAGCCGTCTGTTGGAGAGGTCAGTAAAAATCAAGGGTGTTAAAGATACAGCCGTCTGTGGGAGAGGTCAGTAAAAATCTAGGGTGTTAAAAATACAGCCGTTTGTGGGAGACGTCAGTAAAAATCTAGTGTGTTAAAAAAACAGCCGTCTGCGGGAGAGGTCAGTAAAAATCAAGGGTGTTAAAGATACAGCCGTCTGTGGGAGAGGTCAGTAAAAATCTAGGGTGTTAAAGATACAGTCGTCTGTGGGAGAGGTCAGTAAAAATCTAGGGTGTTAAAAAAACAGCCGCCTGTGGGAGAGGTCAGTAAAAATCTAGGGTGTTAAAAAAACAGCCGTCTGTGGGAGAGGTCAGTAAAAATCTAGGGTGTTAAAGATACAGTCGTCTGTGGGAGAGGTCAGTAAAAATCTAGGGTGTTAAAAAAACAGCCGTCTGTGGGAGACGTCAGTAAAAATCTAGGGTGTTAAAAAAACAGCCGCCTGTGGGAGAGGTCAGTAAAAATCTAGGGTGTTAAAAAAACAGCCGTCTGTGGGAGAGGTCAGTAAAAATCTAGGGTGTTGAAAGATACAGCCGTCTGTGGGAGAGGTCAGTGAAAATCTAGGTATCTGTGTTTCAAAACTGATTGCATACGTCATATTGGAGATTGATTAAGCTTAGTTATAATACAGTAAATAACATCACCTTTGATATTGATCTGTAGAAAAATAGATATTGCCATGTGTTTTGCTAGATATCGTATTTGATGTTGCATATCTTAATAAGGAAATATTTTTTCCAAGATCTTAATAATGTAATTTTTCACTGCACAAATAAAAAGAAAGTGCATAATTTAAATGAGTTTGTATGAATCATTTTAAATTATTTGTCATACAAAATCACAAATAACTAGTATACTATTTTTGTCTCCTGACAATATAGAAATAAAGCTACCAGGTATTAGTGTTACTACTTGTCCTTAAAAATCAATACAATTTACTTAATGTCTTAAGTAATCTAATGCTTGTTCTAGACAAATATCTCTCTTACATTTATGGTAGTTATACATCCGGTCTGTTTTAGCTTTCCTTGATGACATACAGTGTGTCAGGAGAAGGTGCCCTCAGTCCACCATTCAGGATCTCACCATTTGTGGACAACACAGACAGCAGTCAGTAGGTATAAGTAGATAGTGATGTAACTTGGGCTTATTATGGATGGTTAAATGTACAGCGATACATTTTCAAAAGTTAACTGCAGTAGACCAGGAATCACTTTGTAGATAAAGGAAATTTATATATAAGAAACTTTCTGATCAAATTTCATACCATATCACGATTACTGTGTGCAAGAAAAAGATTTTGATGGTGACACTAGAGACATGCCCTAGCATACATTTCAAAAAGGTTCTTAGCACTAACAATTTTTGAAGAAGTTCCTAGCAAGTGTTCTTTATTTCTTCATACATTGCCATTGACCCAGGCACTTGCCTTCTGGTACTTTTCTTTTTCAGAGACATGCTCCTGACCGTGCGATTGAAGAGTGAATCCCCAGTGAACACACAGGCAGTAAATGTCTGTGTGCGTATACCAGTACCTCATAACACTACCAGGTCAGTCTATCTATGTAATTACATTTTGTAATCCAGATTTAATCTCGTTTAGGTTTTCGCTAGATGTAATGCAAAAAATTTGTGACCAAGTGTTTGGGTGATATAGAGCTCATTGGCAGATCAAGTCAGGCACTGATGCTTTAGAAGAAAAAAAATCTTGTCCATTTTTAGCTAACCTGCCGGAAGGGCAAGTGAGCTTATGTTATGGTGCGGCGTCCGTCGTCCCTCTGTCCGGCGTCAACTTTTTACTTTAAACAGCTTCTCCTCAATAACCAAAAGGCCCAGGGTACTGATATTAGGCCTGTAGCATGCTGGGATGAAGGCCTACAAAGTTTGTTCAAATAAATGACCTTGACCCACTTTCAAGGTCACAGGGGTCAAATATGTTAAAATCTTCAAACAACTTCTTCTCAATAACCAAAAGGCCCAGGGTACTGATATTGGGCCTGTAGCATGCTGGGATGAAGGGCTACCAAGTTTGTTCAAATGAATGACCTTGACCCACTTTCAAGGTCACTGGTGTCAGATGTCTTTAAAATCTTCAAACAACTTCTTCTCAATAACCAAATGGCCCAGGGTACTGATATTGGGCCTGTAGCATGCTGGGATGAAGGGCTACCAAGTTTGTTCAAATAAATGACCTTGACCCACTTTCAAGGTCACAGGGGTCAAATGTCTTAAAATCTTCAAACAACTTCTTCTCAATAACCAAAAGGCCCAGGGTACTGATATTGGGCCTGTAGCATGCTGGGATGAAGGGCTACCAAGTTTGTTCAAATGAATGACCTTGACCCACTTTCAAGGTCACAGGGGTCAAATGTCTTAAAATCTTCAAACAACTTCTTCTCAATAACCAAAAGGCCCAGGGTACTGATATTGGGCCTGTAGCATGCTGGGATGAAGGGCTACCAAGTTTGTTCAAATGAATGACCTTGACCAGCTTTCAAGGTCACAGGGGTCAAATGTTTTAAAATCTTCAAACAACTTCTCAATAACCAAAAGGCCCAGGGTACTGAAATTAGGCCTGTAGCATGCTGGGATGAAGGACTACCAAGTTTGTTCAAATGAATGACCTTGATCCACTTTTAACCTGATGTCCTTGTTCGACATTCAAGGTCACAGGCGTCATATGTTTAAATCTTTTTATAGGTTCTTATGAATCAAACACTGATATTCTGCCTGTAGCTGTATTTTAGTCCACTTTTAAGATTACAAGTGTGAGATTAATACCAGGTGAGTGATGCAGGCCCATTGGGCCTCTTATTTTGCTCTATCCATGAAAATGGATGATATATAGACAGCATTGCTCATGTCTGTCAGTATATGCTTATACCTTAAAATTGGGTTGTCATCATTCTACTACCAATATCCTTGATTCTTGGAAAGAGTTTGTGTTTCAGGGCAGAAAGATTGAGGTCTCTCTTATTATATATAGAAAATGATTGCCATAGTTCTACCGTCCTCTTTTTCTATCAGATAGGGGTGAAACTGAACACCATGCTTAGTACTTGATACCTCAAACAAGTTCTTTATCATGATCCTGAGCCTAAGATCAAGATAACAGAATGTTAATACAGTAGGTAATGTTTGGCATTGCTCTACTCCTCATTTTCAGTCAGACTTTGTTACAACTTGTAGACACAAGTGTCCACTTTTTAAATCAAATGAACAAGTTACCATTTTAGGGTTCCATGACCAAATCATTATAAGATGTGCATTTCTCACACTTTTCCCATTGAGAAACAAGAAACCCTGATTGCTTCTTGAATCCCCAGATCAGTTTCTGTATTTGTCATTGTTGCTATTGTATGACTTCAATGGTGCAATAAATAATTTGTAAATGCCAGCATACATGTGAATTTTATACTATTGATTTTCATTTTGATTTGCATTGTAATGTATTTGACTTTTAAGTTTAGCATTGGAGACCTTGACTTTTACTTTTGTTAACCTTTGGCGTTGATGATCTAACCTTTTCTATGAATATAAATGCAGTGTTTCACAACACCTAGACGGCCCAGGGCAGATGGCAGAACTGAGACAAAAGATTGACAACAAGAATATTATTTGGAAAATAAAGAAACTTCCAGGACAGACTGAAGTAATGGCTCGATTTCGGGTAAGATACCCGTAACTATCAACATGTAGCAATTTTCTTTGTTTTACATGCTAGGTCTCTTTAATGAAACTAACATAAAATTCTGTGTACAGTGTATCTTGTTTATAGTATTTAGAAATTTATGCTAGATTCATATTAACCTATAGCTTATTTCAGTTTGTTTCTCTGCATTTGCAAAAATAAAATTAAAAATAAAATTTAAAAAAAATATTGATTTTAGGGTTTCTTAATATGTGTTTCTCCTTTTCCAGGTGATCAATCAAGGCAATGGGAAACTGAACAAACAAGAACTAGGGCCAATGGTTGTGGAGTTTGAAATATCTAAATATACTTGTTCTGGACTGAAAGTAAGGTTCCTGCACATTCCTGTACAAGACCCCAACAACACTCCCCACCGCTGGGTCAGGTGTATGACTGTCAGTGAT
The DNA here is from genome assembly GCF_002113885.1 of Mizuhopecten yessoensis. Classification (NCBI taxonomy): domain Eukaryota; kingdom Metazoa; phylum Mollusca; class Bivalvia; order Pectinida; family Pectinidae; genus Mizuhopecten; species Mizuhopecten yessoensis. The sequence goes on from NW_018408441.1 coordinate 195,469, forward strand.
TCCTACCTGGTTAAAATTTGAAATTAAATCAATTACTAATGCATTAACTTATACTAGTGCTTAATCATGTCCCACTGCCCCCATTGTATTGGGGTTGAGTTAATTGTGCTGTTTATCAGTAATGAGTCTGTCTATGGATTGCATTTTAGCTGACTTGTCATGTGTGAAATGATGTTATCAGAATAGAATACTGTGTATCCTCTTAAAAATGTTAATGCCATATTACTCCTATCAAACTAAATCATATCATTTTGTTTAAAATAGATGATTTTATTTTCTTGAAGACATTTCAACAAAGGTACTTGCGTACCATTGGATTGCAAGTTGACAAAAGGATAATATGAGAATGACTTTGCATCAGATATCTGGGTGTTAATGATAGGGTATGGTAGCAGTGTACAGTAGCGTACGGTGATATTTTTGTACAATAAATAACCCCTGTAATATTACATGTATCTGAAGTTAAAAAAAAAAAATCAGCTCTAAAATTGGCATATACATGATGAATTGGACTATGTGGGCTTCACATTTAATAAAAAAAAATCGAATTTGGCTTGAGACTACATTTTTGGCCATTTACGAATCTGTGTCTACACAACAAAAGCTAGATTTTCATGTAGTCTATTTTTGTATACGGCACATGTGTAAATATTGTGAAAAATCTAGTTTGACAACCTATGCTAAAATGTAAGTATCTGTGACTGAGTAGGTGATATTTAATTTAAGACAGGTTTTAAGAAAAAAATACTACTTGCGTGGGTTAAAAATCATGTTTTTTTGCATTTTTTGATGTGGTAACCATGGTTTTCACAAGTCCCAAATCTGGGGAAATCACTTTTTGAAAAAAATATTCATTCTTCTAAAAAAAACGTATTCAAAATGTAGTTTATAAATATATATATATTTGTAGGTGTGTTGTGCAGGATGAATCTGTTATCCATGTTTATCCGAGACATGCCCTTTATTTTTAGGGTCAAGCCATTTCTACTGTACTCTGCTACCTATACAGTCTGTACAAGCTGTTCCTTATTTGCCACCGTCTTTTCAGTTAATCTGCTCTTTCACTGTCTGTTCCACTTTCTCTTAGAACTACTTTTTGGTGATTACTCAAGTTAGCTACAGATTTCACAGGCATACTTCTCCTTAACTTCCAGAGTAATTCCAAAAGAACTTTTAAAGGCTAATTTTTAAATCAGATCTTAAAGTTTTTCTCTCTGCTAAAAAAGTTGGCCAGCATCTTTGTCTTATAATGTTAATATTGTAGACATCATGCACCTATTTTTACTGCTAGTAGATTGAGTATTTTGTCTCGGACTTTGTAACCCTGATAAAATAAGGTATAGCCAGTGAAATTCTGTTAATTGAATATTCAATGAATAAATACCAAAGTGTAGTTCCACAAGACATGTAGAATGTAAGTATTGTGACATTATGAGTGTGTGTGTGTGTGTGTATGTTGTTTGTGTAAAACAAATCAGAAATACAATTATTTCAACTTGTGCAATAAAATGTTTGACAAATTGTTTTGTTTGTTGATAATGAACGACCATGACCTGTTTTCAATGTCCTTTATCAGATGTGTTAAAACTTTCAAAAACTTCATCTTTAGAAACATAAGACCTAGAGTCATGATACATTTTTATTTGGCTTATGTAGCTTCTATTAGTAGAGAGCTATCACATTTGTTCAAATGAGTGATACTCATGAACCACGTTTATGTTCAGAAGAGTCAAATATGTAAAAAACTTCATACAAGTTACACAAGTCAGTAAATAGTGTTATATATATAGCTTGTGAGGGTTCCTACCCATGTAGCTAGAGCAAACAATAGACAATACAAATAGATTTTATCAAAAGGAATCTGGGCCACTTTCGTTTATCGCGAACCAAACAGTTCAACCGGTGTGACCACTGTTGTTCGTTTATGAAATAAGGTCGGACCTAATAATCAGATGCTGTTTTCAGGCGAGCCTTGACAAAAACTTGCACGGCTTGCATAGACTTTTGCAGGTCCGCCAGGAATCCCTAAATTATATACTTTTTGACGATTTACAACACCATCTACTAAGAAGGTTACCAGTAACATGGCAGCCCTTGACTGGGGTATCATTTGTGTATGTATAACTGCCTAGCTGCAGATCTAGGATTTATGTATCACTACTTACAACACATAGAAATAGAAATAATCAGATAATTTAGATTTGGTGCTATTAATTGAATTTAATACATAAACTACTATTGTTTGATCAATTGAAGTAAGAACTCTTCTGATCAATGATTTATGCTTCTATTTACATCTCGAGGGATTTTGTGCGATTCAAATCTACTTAAGTATTCAAATCAACTGAAGAACTCTTTCTTCACCGGTATATATCAACTAGACTGAATTTGTTTTGACCCATTTAAGCTTCCAACTAGTCTATGGTAATAAATATCAAATTAACTTTTTTGTCACTAGTGTAAAAAAAGACCTGATATTTTACCAAAACATTTAAAGGTTTTGTAGAAGATTTCTTATCCTGCTGGAATAAGTGTCATCTGTGGAGGAGAGAGTTGTTTGTGTGATTTAAGAAGTTAGGAAAAAAAGTTGTGCCACTGACAGATATTTTAGCATCTGTCAGATAAGCTTAATATTCAATTTTGCTGTGATTTCGCCATAATTTCCGCTGCTCTCTTGTCCTTAGGGATTTAGGTCCTCATTTAGAATAAATTTTAATTTGCATTTAACAATCTTGACTCCATTTTCTAAGAATTTCGGTCATAAATTAAGTAGGGATTTTTTTAAATAGTTGTAGATAAGTCATAAAAAGACATTGCCAAGGGTAATGTGACCAAAAAAATCAACAGTTATGTCATTTTCCATGTGTAACTGTTATAACTAATGGACCCCTATTGTGACCCCCTTTGAGGATCCATGGGAATTGTTACGAACAACTGGTACCAGTATTCTTCATGCCTAGACTTTTTACGTATAAAAGAGAGAAGCTCTGACACTGAAAGTGTTCTTCAGAAGAAATTAATGTAAAGAGGCAAACAAATTTCCCAATGTTTGGCCCCACCCAACCAGATGCAGTGGACCCAATACACAATTAAGTGACGTGAATTGGTATAGCTTTACTTAATGTGTCCCTTTTATTGTGGCCCATTGTAAGTCCTAGGGATATGACATGAACATTCTCTCTACATATGAACAGGAATAGCTCGGCATTATAGTTCTTCATGAGAAGACTTTATTAGGGCCCCGTATCGGAGATACGGGTGCCCTATAGTAATCACTCTGTCTGTCTGTCCGTCCACAAATTTTGTTCCTGGCTGATAACTTTGGTATCTATCGACAGATGTACATGAAACTTGGCCAAGATGTTCAGTTCACAAAAATACACATTGAGGTAAAAAGTCAAGGTCAAGGTCATGAGGTTCAAAGGTCAAGGTCAAATTTGACATTTTTTCACTGATGAACATTTTGTTATGACATTATGAAGCAAAGTTGATCAGAATTCAACAAGGAGTCAACTGACCAAAGGTCAAGGTCATCGGGTCAGGGGTCAAGGTTAAATTTTGTATCTTTTCACTGGTGAACATTTCGCTATGACACTTTGAAGCAATGTTGCTCAGAATTAAAAAAGGAGTCAATTGACCAAGGTCAAGGTCACTGGGTCAAAGGTCAAGGTTAAATTTGGTACCTTTTCCCTGATGAACATTTTGTTATGACATTATGAAGCAAAGTTGATCAGAATTTAACAAGGAGTCAACTGACCAAAGGTCAAGGTCATCGGGTCAGGGGTCAAGGTTAAATTTTGTATCCTTTCACTGGTGAACATTTCGCTATGACACTTTGAAGCAATGTTGCTCAGAATTAAAAAAGGAGTCAATTGACCAAGGTCAAGGTCACTGGGTCAAAGGTCAAGGTTAAATTTGGTACCTTTTCCCTGATGAACATTTTGTTATGACATTATGAAGCAAAGTTGATCAGAATTTAACAAGGAGTCAACTGACCAAAGGTCAAGGTCATCGGGTCAGGGGTCAAGGTTAAATTTTGTATCCTTTCACTGTTGAACATTTCGCTATGACACTTTGAAGCAATGTTGCTCAGAATTAAAAAAGGAGTCAATTGACCAAAGGTCAAGGTCACTGGGTCAAAGGTCAAGGTTAAATTTGGTACCTTTTCCCTGATGAACATTTTTTTATGACATTTTGAAGCCATGTTGTTCAGAACTTAACACAGAGTCAACTGACCTTAGGTCCAGGTCACAGTGTCCAAAGGGTCAAGGTCAAGTTTTGTATTTTTCACTGATGAACATTTTGTTATGATGTTAAGAAGTAAAGTTGGTCTGAATTAAAGAATAAGTCAACTGCCCAAAGATCAGGGTCACTGGGTTAATGGTCAAGGTCATTTGGGTCCCAAGGTCAAAGACAAAGTTGATCTCTGACTTTGACCCTGGCTCTTGATGGAGGAGGTTCATAAGGTGAAATAAAACAAATCAAAGCTAACAAATGAGTGTTGCACTGGTATTTACATTTCTGTTAGCCCAGCAAATATGGAGGTGGAAGGAAACTAGACTCACATCATAATACATGTAAAATGTATATTTGCTTCCTTGTAATTCTTTTTGAAGTCCAAATGTCAAACTTCAAGCTCAGCTATATGGGCAGATCGCTTCTTGATGATTATGGGGGATATATTGCAACAAGACGGGGCCCTTACTGACCTGTCAGTGTTCTAGTTTGTATAACGTCATCCCCAACCCTGAAGGTAATACAATCAAATGGCCAATGGTGCAAAGGGAGTACTCATAATGTATCCAAACTCTGGGAATTGTCTCAAGAATACCGCTAACCACTGTTGTCTGGGTCATCCGATGACGTATCAACGATCGTTTTTTATGGGGCGCCGTTTTGGTATTTATTCACAAAATGTGATATCATTAAATCGATTTTATGATATCATAAATTCATTTTATGATATCATAAAATAGACGTATTTAATGATATCATAAAAATCGATTTAATGATATCACAAATTCAAATTCATGATATCATAAAATAGCCTGATTTAATGATGTCATGAATTTGAATTAATGATATCATAAAATAAGAAACTGTTAGCACGAAATAATGAGTTCTTCACATCTCAGTTCTAGTCTATGGACAACAAAGATGTATAGTCTATCTTAAATGGTGTGCTGATCCGAGCTGCCGAGACGAGAAGTACTGAATAATGTAGAACGAATATATTGATAGATCATACCCCGTTTTCGTCTGAACAGATCTACGGTTCTCCGATATAGACCGCTAACGTTAGGCCTAAACTCATCTTCAATTTCATTGTCCAATGCTCTTAGAGCATTGGCTACCATTCCATCCATCTTCGTCAAATTGGCACCAATGGCAATCCAAACAGAATTACCGTTCTTTAATTCCACATCCGCTTTCTGAGGGAGCAGTCCTTAGAAAAATATATTTTTTGATATCACAAATTCGAATTAAAGATATCATTAAATCGGGCAATTTAATGATATCATTGAATCAAATTAATGATATAACTTCTTTTAATGATATCATATATTCGAATTTATGATATCATTAATTTGATTTAATATCATTAAATCGCTCGATTTAATGATATCATAAAATGGAAATTGTGATATCATTAAAAGAATTTGTGATATCATAAAATCGATTTTATGATATCATAAAATAATTAGTGTTATTATTTTTTCATATTATTCCCAACAAGTGATTTGCCAGGAGTGCATCACGTGTCCACCGATAAAAACCGATATTGACTTGGAGCGCATGATTTTTGTTGAAGGACTTGGTGTTTCTAAGAATAGAATTATGACGTGTCTCCAAAAAATGCACTGTCACGCTTCCGATTTTTGTTGTCAGATTGCTTACATCACTGTTTTGAAAATTATAAAACAATTGTAGCTTTAACTTCGGTCGATACCTGGATTTATCGATCCGAGAAAAGATATATTTATACATTCGGACTGCGTCCTCGGTTAATATATCTTTTCTTGGGTTGATAAATCCAGGTATCGACCGAAGCCAAAGGCTATAATTGAATAATATTACAAAATAATTTATGATATCATAAATTAGATTTTATGAAATCACAAAATAATTAATGATATTATAAAATCGATTTAATGATATCACATTTTCTGAATAAATACCAAAACGGCGCCCCATAGTTTTTTACGTCTCTGGTTTTGGCGAGGAGCATCTCTGGGACAGAGACGCACATTTCATTACAACAAAGTTCTATGAAATTATTTATTATTTTTACACATTTACGGTCAAATAAACGAAAAAACAACATTGAATACAACCAAGACGAAGATATCAAACATTAGACTACATTTTATGTTGTTTTCTCTTATATTGCATGTGTATTGTAATGAAATATTCTTCTCGTTTTGTATTTTTCGGGGGATGTTTAACAAAGATGCTAATCAATGATTAGCTATAATTCTACATCTTCCATTTCTTCATCGGACTCGTCACCATCCAGTGTCGAGTCGTCATCATCGAAATCATCGAATTCCTCTTCCCGTTCACGAATAACATCAAGCACGTGCGCCGGGATGTCTCTACGTGTGAGTGATATGGACCATTTGACTCGGACGGTGGGAGCACAATCAAGTGCCCTGAAAAACATCCCAACATCTATCTTCATTCCCGGATCATCCACATCACGGATCACGTCTCCAGGAAACGGCATCCCGATAATCAGCGAGAACATCTTGCCTGCAATTATAATAGAATACCATAAACACTTAACAGAGAAACTGTCTGTGACAACATGAATGTAACCAAGGACTTCAAATTACGCATGAACGTGGCGACAACCGTAAACAACACAGAAACTGGTCACAATTTTAACAAGAACTGGTCACAATTGAAAATTAACAGGAACGCGGTTGCAACCGTAAATAGCACAGGAATTTGCGATCACTGTAAAGTTTACGGTATAGGACTTAGATAATCTAAGTCCGTGGGTATATCAACTGCTAACTATTAAGATCTGATGACAAGATACACATGTATCACGTGCACGACAACTGTGTATATGTTTGCTCCCATGGAAACGAACGGTTTTCCGGTAATTGATGACAATGATGCATTTCCCTCATAAAGGTTAGTCGATAATTTCTCAGTGTTCGGAGTCTATACCGGTTAAAATGAATAGGTCCCGAAGAAAACGTTTTATGTTCGAAAGTTTTATTGATGAGAACTGGGATCTTTATCAGGTAAGTAGACGCGTGTTCTGTGTATGCAATATTGTAGATGTGTCTATTTCCTTTGAATTTGTGCAATTTATGATTTTCATTATATCTTGCATACCTATTGTGAATACTAGGGTTGGCGTGTACACAGTTGTAGAAATGTACATGCAATTGTCCTATCTTCCGTGTTTTTGTAGGATTTGTATATGCGAGTCCCGAACGTCATAAGTCCCATTACTAAGAGTTATCATAGTATAGGTATCTTGTAGGTAAATGCAAAGCCTGTGGCTTGTAATGAATAACATATGACATTAAGTTATATCAGGACGTCTCGACTAGTTAAGTCTAACAGTCACATTAGTATATATACACATATCAAATTAAAAGCACGGACAAAACTTGTGTGCATGATTTTTCCCGTGCACGTTTAGCCTATTTTAAAAACTATTTAAAATTTCGGCGTTAACCACTTCAGCTGATAAATTGTTCCAGTTGGTAACTACACGATTGCTGAAATTGTTCTTGGTGGTGTTTAAGCGGCATTGTTTCTTATAGAGCTTTCTCTGGTGACCTCAAGATGCCGGAAAGGTGGATTCGGTAAATAATTTGGACTTGTCTGCATCGTCCACACCATTCATAATAATACACTTGAATCATATCAGCCTTCTGTATTCAAGTGTAGGCAATCCTAGTCGTTTTAGTCGATCTGGGTAAGGTAAGTCTTGCAATGTAATTAACCTTTTATAGTTGCCCGTCGTTGTATGTTTTCCAGTGATCGTAAATCTTTCTTCAGGAGAGGTGACCATATTATGGAGCAGTACTCATTATGAGGTCTGACAAGTGATTTGTATAATAATAGGAAATATAGGAATTTTGATTGATTAAGAGATGTAACTGTTCTAAAAATAATTCCTAACATCCTGTTTCCTTTGAAGACGGCTGCAGACACCTTCTCGCTGAATTTGAGTTGTTTGTCGAATGTCACTCCAAGGTCTCTCTCCTTGTCTGTTTTTACAATCATGGTTGTGACTCGTTCGTTTGTGAAGTTCGTACTGGCTATTGCTGGATGTATTATGTGTTTGCATTTCTGTAAATTTAATTTCATGAGCCACCTCTCAGTCCTTTATGGATTATGAAAAGTTCTTTTTACACAACCAATGAGATTTTCTTTTACGATATGTACACTGTCACCTTCATCAGACAAATGACCAGTGAAGCGTATGCACGCAAAGGTGTAAAATGTGTACGAGTTGTCCACAAAATCGATGTCGATTCGGCCACGCTGTATGAACCGAAATGACTCGATTCAGCTACGCTTTGTTTCATACTTGGTCATAGACGTGCGAGAGTCTTTGAGCCCCTCATCTCGATTTAGAACTAGCCCACTGCGGCGTATCCAGATGGCTAATTAACTTTTCATAGTCCACCTCTCGGTCCATTCATACACTTTGTTGATGTTAATTTGTAGCTCTTACCTATCCAGTGGTGTAGATATACTTGAGTATACTTTTGCATCATCTGCAAATAGCTTTATTCATTAACATAAATAAGAAACAAAATCGGTCCGATAACACTTCCCTGGGGGACCCCGCTTGTCACAATCTGTACTCTCGATAACGCTCCATTTGATTCAGATTTGTCTCTGGGAACAGAGGTCAAACTAATTGGCCGATACTTTTCCGCTTGTTTGGTCGAGCCTTTTTGTGTATTGGACAGACATCTTCCATTCTGATGGTAGTTCAGCTTCCTGGATAGATTTGTTGAAGAAGATTCTGAGTGGTTCAGAGATCTGGTTAGATGTTTCAAAGAAAATTTTAGGTTGTAAGCCGTCTGAACCAGCTAATTTGTTAGGGTTTAGCCTCTTGATTGGCTTTTCAACATTTTCCTTTGTCACATTGATGTCAGAGAGGGGTGATTGGCAATTCCTATTCGAAAGTAAGGTTATTCAATGTTTCCATTTTCTACAAAGACGCTCACAAAATAATCGTTCAAAACATTAGCTGTTCCCTCATCTGAAGTGGTTAGCTCATTGCTTGGTCCTACAATTCTGGTAATTAAAATGTTTGTCTGTGTTCTGACATATTTCTCAAAGCATGGTCGAGTCCCGCAAGATAAGGAGATATGGGAACTCCCATTATTAATCGTCAACCCCGGCAATGTGGCCGCTACGCGATGTCTTGTCTTGTGTCTCAGTAATATACAAGTTCAAGTTTTTTATTTACCAAATGCAATACAGCATATAGGTTATACAGTTACATTACACATGGTTCATAATAAAGTACAATATTCAAGATGGTGGAGGATAATTCCTTTTTCACATTAAACATATAAATTTAACTGGCTCAAAAGGGCTTTTCTTTTGGCATTTGCGTGCAATAAATATTTACCAAGTTTCTTAAAGTTTTGACATTTTGACATGAAAATAATTCAATCAACTTAAAAACACTTGGATGTCGATAATAATATTGTTTTAAATATGTATACATGTAAGATTAGGTGACGACATTGGATTTACATAATAAAAATATAGTTTGTGCAGTATCACCAAGTAAAAATACTGAAAAATGGTATTTGCGGAGAAACCTTTGTAAGCTAACACTGTTTCAGACCTTCGAATTCCATTACCTTGGTAGGTCGGAATTAGTTCAAGCAATGTGTTCCTTTTGGGTAGTTTTGATTAATTTAGTTACAATGTTCGAAGATAGTTCTATAAACAATTAATATTTAATTAGATGGTGTTCTTTTTGGTCGAATGTCACTCTATTACGTTTTCAAAAAGTACTGCTACGAACTTGGAATGTATTAATATAATCTTCCACTCTAATTTCGTGGTACTGCACATCTATCGGTATCGTCAATTCAAGGTTTAAGCAAATATCCCAAATACTGAACACTGTCAGCTCGAAAATTTTGCAGACTTGTATATTAATTTGCTTTAGTTATTTCTATATGCAACAAACAGCAGTTATCAGCAGTGCCTTGACAGTATTGCAGAAACAGACCGCGGAAAGATTCCGGAAGTCTGTATGGCAATACATTGAGTGATTATAAAGAAGATATTTTCACCAAGCTTTTAACATTTTCTAATATTTTATCCTGTGCTTTGGTGGACGCATGTACGCACAATATACCTACGAAGAACCACCCTTTGCAGATCAACAGCATATTTTTGTAAAGTTATTTGCAACATAATCCATATCTTGGTCACGGTACCATTTGTCCAAACATACCTTGGATCGCTACACAATCGCATTTGTTATCCAATAACACACAGTCAGCCAGGAGACCCTTCTGTCGCCGTCTCTGTGGCAGACGACAATTGCCATGGTTTTCAGCCAATGTGAGTTTTAGACCCACCGGGTTCTTTCGATCCCACGAAAGCGTCGCTGAGATGGACCTCAGCTTCTGAATCAACAACTGTCCTTCTCGGAACACGCTAGCCGCATGAGCCGTGTCCTGATCTAAGGTGGTGTAGAACCGGAGGTCGCGGTCCAGCAAACCGTGAAGCCAGTGAGGGTATAGCAGTTCGCCTCGATGACAGGGTACGTAGAAGGTCCGTGGGGGATAGCCCGTGCTAGGGTCCACGCCCTCACGTTCATTCACATGTATCACGATGGGGAAGGATAGATGTGTGTTTGGCTTGGGCGTCGTGCACTCCATGGGCTCTTGTCTGCATGTGTAGGAATGTTCATTGAACAACTGTTTCGCCGCCATCGTTACTTCCATAGTTTGCTGTGGGTTCATACATGTATGCGACATGATTGCAGAATTATACAGTTCTCCCTTGACAACCACTGTGTAGGTAATTCGCGCGGAGCTATTATGACGTCAATGATTACATTGGTACAAATGCCGGACGTCATGATACAAACGCTAACTGTGACGTCATGTTATCAAAGTGAACTACGAGTTCATGGTAAAAATGCTTTAGACCTTTGTTCAAACACGGACTTAGATAGCATCTAATCTAATTCCGTGGTTCAAATAATAAACTATCAATGGTTGTCCATATATTAGTCTCGGCACCAGTAATATATTTTGCATTGTCTGGCACACATCTTGATATTTATTTACTAACCTAAAATAACAATGTCCTTTTCACTAGTTCATAGCTAGTGTTTCTGAAGAATTCCATCACATGTCATATCAGACATCACAGCTAAAATAAACCATTACTGCTCACCGTTGCATATATATATATATATACGAGCTTGTATATATGATTAAAATTAGACTGTCAATTCCGCTCCTCTACGATACCCTCCAATACAAGATTTAATCTATCTTAGAGGAAAGGAATTACAAGTCTAATACTACTTGTTTTAAAACAAAGTCACAAAAGTTGATGGTTCTGTGTCTATATTTGCCTAGCTTTTTCTGTCCCTTCGTTGGCGTAACTAAAGTTATTTCTGGTCTCTATTGGTAGCTTTGGCTGTTGGTTTCATCTCTGTGTAAGACTGTCTCAGTTTGGTAAAAGAATTTATATTACAATGTACATTCGAGCCAAAATAGTATCCGGCGGCACTGACATATCTTGTACATTGTTACAAATCTTGTAATCGTTATTCCTGGTCAGAATCGATAAAATATGACGATGGATGTGAAACGCAGGGGCGGCACAGGACTACACACAATAGCAAGAGGGTGTCCATTAGACTTCATGATTGATATACATTGGCAAGTGATAGCAATAACGATAGCGTTGTCGTGAGCGGTGAAACCGTTAGTTAACTGAGTCTATCAGACTTACATAATCTAAATCCGTGCTATGATATACTGTTTCTATCCTGCGACACCTCCCAAGCTCCGTTTGGTGTGCGCACTGTAACCTCATGAGCACATCAATATTTTATCCTTTAGGTTATATCAGTTGTAACAAGGTTCACCTGAGCCATCTGAATTGGATATTTTTATTTCTTGACCGGTGATTCCAGCTGTGTATTAGTTCTATTTTACTGCCCAAGTCACAACCCATCCCCCATGCCATGTGGAATATATATATATACTAAATTGATATCGCATCAATTAAATAGGTCAGCGAACCATGACAGAGACGTTTGTTCCTGTATGGTCAGTGGTCCATACTCAGGGCACATATGTTACAGTTAAAGAAGGTTTTATTAATTATACATTTTTGTATAGTGTACGTTTGCACACACACACAAAGTATAAACTCCCATTTTAATGCGTTCAAGACAAGAAACTTTCTTTTTAGATTTTAGAAAGATCTATCACGGACTTAGATTACCTATCTAAGTCCGTGGTTATATCTATGAAAGTGTTCATGCTGATTTTTTTATGCACTAATTTCATATAAATAGCACTTGATTTTATTTGTGAATATATGAACTACTCTACAGAAAGATGATCATATCCTTCCCACTCACAGATTGCATAATTAACATTTCTATTTGTTTATATTAAGAAAATCAGTTTATGTTGAAAAATTCAAGTTTTATTCCGATAAAAGTTTAGTTGTATATTTATTTGCTAGAAACCAAACTAGGATAATCTTTTTCCTTAAGAAAATTCATTCAATAAATAAACTAAATCATAATTAACATATTGATGATTAATTTCACTCGGGCATTTTACTAAAAAAGCAGATTAATAACTAAGGAAAGATTTAGATAGAGACGCTTAGAAAAGAACTGTCTTAAAAATGCATGTTAAAAAAGTAATAATTCTGATTCCGGACTAGAATCGTCTCCTTTTAGGTGATTTAGACACAAATAGCTGCAAACGCAAGTCAGACTCAGATTTGACATGTTTTGTTTTGCCGAGTGAGAGACAAATGTACACGTGCACTGTCCTGTCAACCAATTAGTATGCAAACAGGCGTATTCCAGGTAAAGTGGCAATTCATTTCAACATCCAAACGTGTAATTCAAGTGTTATTTGGCTTTGGTGTAGCACAGAGTGCTGTGATTATGTGTGCCGATACATGATGGCATTTCGGCACAGAGAGGTTTTGGTATCCATGCGTAAAAGACGCTTCGGTATTTAGATAAAAGATATTCGGCACATTATAACAACAGCAAAACATCACACAAATGTAGACAAACACAAAAAGGATCATGAAGGACGGCTATTTCATATCTGTACGCATTTACATACCAGACGCAGATGCCTTTGGCCTAGTCCGAAACGACTGACCACCGCTTTTTTTTTTTAATTTATTTATATATTATTTTATTGGATTGAGATAGTCAGAAAGTCCCACATAGGGTCCCATTGGGGTTTGACACGGTTTGGTGTGCACTTTTCTAAATTAGTGCATTTTCTTCTCCTGTTGCAGTGGCGCCGTGTCAGACAAATCATTGTTTCAAGTACAGTGTGAATGCTTGGTTAGGGGATACCAGAAAAAGGGGTTGCAAATTGCAAGAATCTTACATGTCCCTAGGCCCTAGTACCCGGCCGGGTATTAAATCGATCCCATATGCCTTGTAATGGAGCAAGCCCATTAGTGAATTACTCCGGGGTGATTTTAGAATTAATTGACAGAACATTGGTCCGCATTCATAAATAGGTTTATAATATGAACTATTTCTGTTGATATCCTAAATAACTTGAAGTTCTGCCTATAATGTCGTTAAATTATCAAGTTAACGTAGCAAGGGTAATTGAAATCTGAATTGACCGCCATGTTGGAAAATTTGTCTCTCCTCCATTATAGGTCTGGCGATAAAAAATATAAAAAAAAAATGTCTTGTCATCAGAAGCTATTTCTGCCGCTGCACCAATAGATATGTCAACAGCGACTACTTCAAACATGATCAAAACAAGGGAGTAGCTGCTGGGTGGAGAAAGAAAAAGGAGAGCAGTATTAAGTGGGACAGGACTACCCAAAACCAGATAGCCTTAGAGTGTCAAGCAGGATTAAGTGGGACAGGACTACCCAAAACCAGATAGCCTTAGAGTGTCGAGGTCTTTAGGTTTCAATCCCAGTCTGGACCCTTTACATTTGACATCTTCTGTTACACTAGCACATCTGAGCATTCATTTGGGACAGGTGTGCACAGTTGTTTGTGGTGTTTGATAGACTCATTAAGGCAGTTAGTTGATCAGGTTATAATAAGAAACAGGTTGCTGGAATATAGCTCATCTTTACACAATGTATTTCTATAAGATGAATATGTATAGATATCGGACATCAATATTATTTTTGTTTCTCCTCTCAGGATGTGGAGCCTTTCCATTACAGTGATGAGGACTTGACTACTGGGACTAAACACTGGGATGACAAGGAGTATGATCTCAGTGAGGTGGGTATTCATTATTTAGTGGTCAGTATAGGTCCACAATTTACTTACCGGTGCATAAATCATTGTGGTCTTCTTTAATTCTTATCTGTATCTATCTTGGTAGTGTTTGACTAAATTTTTGTCCTGTTAAAATATTACTGTAATATTAAAATCGAAACTGACCTTGTGCTATTTTGATTGATTTGCAGTTTGACAAATTGCTGAGAGGAAAGTGGGATAAGTGTATGAAGGATGGATTCTTCAGGTATCACCTTGATAAGGTGGAAACCAAAATCATTCCAGGGGAGAAAAAATATGTAGCACAGGTAATTGTTCTTACTTTGAGCTGAACCACTTAGGATACTGGTGACTTACAAACTGTACTGCGGTACTGCCACCGTGAGGGCTGTGACTTATAAATTCTACTGCGGTACTGTCACTGTGAGGGCCGGGTATGATAGAGAAATATCTCAACCAGAGGGTTGATATTTGTATTACCTTATCCTAGGCTTGCTTAAAGATATCACCTCAGTAGTTGAGATTCTCTGGTATACCCTCACCACAGGGGAGGATTTTTATTCCAACTGCCCGTCAATAATACATTCCAAAACAATTGTTAACTTATAAATATTTTTGATTCGCGCATTTCCAGACATCTGTTCCTTTGGGAGCTGATTGAGTCACAACTGTGACAAGAAAACACTCTAGATTTATAAATTTGTTCTTAAAATGTTTGGGTGACTGTTATGAAACAAAGGAGGGAAAAGTATGACCATAGTTTTAGTGGGAATAACCCATTGTTGGAACTAAAATCAGTTTAGTAGCCTTGAAAATCGTAATATTTGTATTTCCTCATAACAGTTATCTCCCTTTAAAATCATTATTTGAAAAATGATGTTATTTTCATACATTGACTGTCTAATAACATGTTTCCTGATATGATCATTTGTAGCTTAATGTAAAAAGAGCCACTGAAAGAAGGAAGCCTCAGGAAATCATAACTGTGAATCAACCATTTGACGAAAACCTCTTCAACTTCTCTCGCATCAAGTCTAATGAAGTGTTGTTCCTCTTGGACAAAAAGACCAAAAGTCCTCCAGACACACCCAAGGTGGAAGAGGCAATGTGTAACGGTACAAAGGATGAAGAGGTACGTACAGGGGAAAACAGTGTATGATACACTGGAAATATAAGTAGGTATAGAATAGAGTGTGATACCAGGTACAGGTAGTACAAATGTAGTACCCAAGGAAACAAATAGGTGAAAGTCGGGGTGTAATTGGTATTTTACATGAGCATGTTCTAGAGGATCTAAGACACGTTAACATTTCACATATTTTTTATGCAACAATCTCCAGCTAGCTTAATTGTATTCATACTTTAAATAGGAACACATCTTTTTTTATCACAGAGTGGCATGACCCACTTCAAATGACGAGTTTGTCAAAAAATAATCTACAAAAAGGAACAGAAAATAATATTCTACCTTCGACCCTAATAATTGATGTCGCCCCATTATTACTTGTGATATAACAATGTTATTACACATGTTGCATATCATAAATGTATTACACTTTAGAGAAGCTTGAGCATGTGATATAAGTATATATATATGTAATTATATGCTTGTCAAGTCTTCTATAGGAATACATGTATAATTATTGTAATGTGTTGATTTAATTTTAATTCTATGCATGATGCTAGGTCCAATTCTTGAAATATTGATATGATAAACCATGTCTGTGTATTTTTATATTAATCATGCTTTGGGTTATTGTTATCTATATATAATATCTTTGTTTTTTAGCCACAGAACCTGGTTATCATTAATGTCAGTCCCTTGGAGTATGGCCATGTCCTGTTAGTACCAGATGTGTACTCATTCAGACCCCAGGTAATCCCCAGTAAACATCATTATCATCTATATTCTACTTTATAACACCTACCAGTACCACAATAAATTCATTATCATCTATATACTACTTTATAACACCAACCAGTACCACAATAAATTTATTATCATCTATATACTACTTTATAACAACTACCGGTACCACAATAAATTCATTATCATCTATATACTACTTTATAACCCCTACCAGTACCACAATAAATTCATTATCATCTAATCTATATACTACTTTATAACACCTACCAGTACCGCAATAAATTCATTATCATCTCATCTATATACTACTTTATAACACCTACCAGTACCGCAATAAATTCATTATCATCTCATCTATATACTACTTTATAACACCTACCAGTACCACATAAATTCATTATTATCTATATACTACTTTATAACACCAACCAGTACCACAATAAATTCATTATCCTCTCATCTATATACTACTTAATAACACCAACCAGTACCACAATAAATTTATTATCATCTATATACTACTTTATAACACCTACCAGTACCACATAAATTCATTATTATCTATATACTACTTTATAACACCAACCAGTACCACAATAAATTCATTATCATCTAATCTATATACTACTTTATAACACCTACCAGTACCATAATAAATTCATTATCATCTATATACTACTTTATAAAACCTACCAGTACCACAATAAATGCATTATCATCTATATACTACTTTATAACACCAACCAGTACCACAATAAATTTATTATCCTCTCATCTATATACTACTTTATAACACCTACCAGTACCACATAAATTCATTATTATCTATATACTACTTTATAACACCAACCAGTACCACAATAAATTCATTATCATCTCATTTATATACTACTTTATAACACCTACCAGTACCGCAATAAATTCATTATCATCTCATCTATATACTACTTTATAACACCTACCAGTACCGCAATAAATTCATTATCATCTCATCTATATACTACTTTATAACACCTACCAGTACCGCAATAAATTCATTATCATCTCATCTATATACTACTTTATAACACCTACCAGTACCGCAATAAATTCATTATCATCTCATCTATATACTACTTTATAACACCTACCAGTACCGCAATAAATTCATTATCATCTCATCTATATACTACTTTATAACACCTACCAGTACCGCAATAAATTCATTATCATCTCATCTATATACTACTTTATAACACCTACCAGTACCATAATAAATTCATTATCATCTATATACTACTTTATAACACATACCGGTACCACAATAAATTCATTATCATCTATATACTACTTTATAACACCTACCAGTACCACAATAAATGCATTATCATGGGCTAAAAGTATATATGCTTATACTGGAAAAAAATTGAGAATGACTTGAAGATTGAATGTCCCATTTGGGAATGGATTTTCTCAAAAGAGAATGTTTGTTAACTCCCTTAGAGTATGGCCATGGCCAGGTACGCTGTAAGACATTTTGTGTACTTACTCAGACCCCAGGTTTATCTATAATAAACACCAGGCTTTTGGTGTTATATGGTAATACTATATATCACCTTGCACAGACCCTAGGTTACACATGCAATTGATACTCATCTAGAATGAAAGAAATTTTCCTGGAACTAAAGATTTTTTTATTAAAGCAAGATAATGATTGACTAGTGTATGAGGTATTTTGAAGTTTATAATGTGAAAGGACTTCACTAACAGTAGATGCCTGGTATTTGTATTGAAGCTAGTTGGCATTGGCAGACTAGAATGAAACCTACCTGGGTTCATGTACTCAAATACAGTGTAAAATATTAACTTTATTTATTTTACAACAATTATGAAACAAGTTAATCAACTTATATTATATAACTCTTGTTGGCCTGGATGTTAGAGTGTGGTGGGGGTCTTCATGTGGGAGGAAACTGTAGTACCTAGAGAAAACCCTCATGGTCAGACAGGTGACCCCATGTCTTTTTACGCCAAATCCGGGAATCAAACCCTGGCTGCTATGGTAAAAGACAAGTGTGTTATCCACCACGCCATCCGACTTTAACACAGTGTGTATGTTAGTGTTCAAACTGAACGGTAAACCCATAGACAATCACCAGGAAAAACACTGTAGGTGTATAAGAATAATCAACTTGAAAGACCAAGTTGTCAATGATGTGGTTTCCAATGATGTGTATGATTAACTGATATATTAAGTGTCTTAGTAAGGGAAACAAGTTCTGTAAAATTTCTTTTCTTCTTCCATTATTATAACACATGGTATCTTTAATTTCGTATATCTCTCTCTCTTTCGTCAATTAAAGTCTCACAATCAAAGTTTACCTTTTAAATGAAGCATTAGAATTTCACTTAACACATTTGCCAATTTTCACGAAACATTCTGTATTTGGCATTGTGTACTGGCTTTCCAATTATACCACCTCAATGTGATAGTGTGATGGGAGACTACACAATGTTTTGCTTCTCTCTTGCAATATGATAGGAGACAAAGTGGAATCTAACACCAAAACTTTATATTGACATTGCAAACAGTGTAAGAGATGATCACATAATATACAATTATAATTTCTGAACACTTTTGTCCTGGCTTTTTTTCAGATGTTGACAGAGTATTCTATACAACTGGCTATAGAGACACTTCTCCTTAGTAGACATCAGTAAGTACCAGTCTAGTGTGTTGTAAGTACATGTACCATATATGACCACGAATAAGACCCAACTCCCAAATAAGCCCCGTCCTCACTTTGGCAAATGTCGTAGGAACGGGGAGGGTGCTTGCAATTAAGGTACTGGTAGCACCCAGACTTTGTGAAGAGTACCATTCGTTGCAAACAGTAACTTTTTGATCATAAGACAAGTCATAAGGAGCTCGTTCAGCTGTAAGGGAGTCAAGACTGGCCTATTCTTTTCGGAGCCTCTGTAGGCACAATGACCTATTTTGGAGACCAGAAAGTCTTTTGATTGAGGTCTGGATCTCTATAGAGTGATGTGTTTAAGCTCTCCTGTAACAAGACACCAGAGAAAAAAGCTATCGCATCTGGACACAAACAACAGGGCATATGATTTACTTCAAATTGTCTTTGTCAGCCCATACTGGTAATTAAAATAGTAATCATATGTTCTACCAAAGAGGACAAACCTGGAAGCTCCAGGTGTTGTATGTTAAAGATACTTTGAATGCGTCAGTAAGTCTGTGTGCATTGGTTCCATATGCACCTTTGGCAGTTCATGGCACTTCAGGATATCGGAAAATTTTCGCCGTAATTTAACTATTGCCTTTTTTTCGCCCACCCCAACGATAGCAAATTTGTCATGACACAAAATTAAAGGACACAATATACAATATATAGTAATTACATGTTAAGGGTAAAATATACACAGGGCGAACAGTGATTTTATCGGCAAAGGGCAGATATTTGACTGGGTGAAAGTTACCTGGTACACTGTATATTTGAAATAACTGTTTTGACATCTGATTTAAGAAAATACTTGCAATTGTTTAGTTTTGTATTTGGAAGAACATTAAACCTGTTTAAGTATATTGGTATCATTTTTATAACTCCAGGGGCTTCCGTATTGGGTTCAACAGTCTCTGTGCCTTTGCATCCGTCAATCATCAACACCTCCACGCCTACTATCTAGAACAAGAACTGTTTGTGGAATCCTGTGTAAGTCATTGTCTATGTTGTTAGATGTGGAGTTTGTGATATAAACATAAATTTGCACGTTGTTTCTTTATACATGCTTAAGAGAAAATTCATGAAAACACATTATACGAGTGCTTTCTAGGATTGTTCTGATATTATACCAAGGTGAATTGTTGCACTTAATGAGGCATTCTTTCAAATTGGATTTGTATGTATGACAATTATTAAACTATTGAGCAGATTTGCAATGATATTTCCATAAATCAACATATTCGAAATTGTACCCAAAACATGCATTGAAATTTCTCTCCACATAAGGTTGTATACATGCCATCCACTTGGCATTTCGGGCATGTATGGCTTACCTGGAAATTTAAGCTGGATTGTTGGTAAAAATGTCGGTCATGTTGATATTGTTGGCATCCCCTCACCTCTTCAAGCTGTATGTCAAATAGTATCCTCCTAGGCTGTAGGGTTCCTTAGAGGAAGTCGTTTAAGGAAAAGGTTTGTGACAAAACAGATAATGATGAATACTGTACTAAGGCATAAGCTAACAGGATCTTTCTGCCAAATGAGTTAGAACTGGGCGTTAGGGACCTTTCATTGCTAAACCGACACAATAGAGATTGTTATAACTACCAGTTAAACATTGTTATGTTGACAGCCTGTGAAACACCTGAAGGGAATCCTGTACGAGTTAGAGGTCATGCCCACCAAGGGATTTGTGTTCCAGTTACATGGATCAACAGTAGAGGATGTCTCCAGGTAAATGCTTTCATCCGTACACACAGATAAATGAGAGAAGCAATCTCCAGGTCAGTTCCTTTAGACATATATACACAGGTCAATGATAGAGGAATACAGAAAGCCTGACTTTACATAGCTCTTGTTTACGTTGTTAACCTTAGTTACTTTTATTTTAGGGTGGTATACCTGGTGGCAGATTACATGCAGAGATCTGAGATAGCCCACAACCTGTTTATGACACGTGGTACAGTGTTTGGGGAAGACAGGACCAGTCGGAACAGGACTATCAGGCTGTTTTTGTGGCCAAGGAAAAAGTTTATAGGTACACAAACTATCACTTTACGGGTGATGTTTTACGCTTATTACTGAAAGGCTTTTTTCATTTCCATAAATCGTGGTGCATTTTGATTTAAAAGAAGGTTGAAAAAAAGAGGAATACAAAAATATGTCCCACATAATGATCCCCTTTCCACTGCCAATAACTTATAATAAGTGTTCATTTTTTTTTCTGGTATGACTTGTTACAGCTTTGATAAATCATTTCTGAAAAGAAAGCCATACCTTGTGGGACATTAATGAGAAACAATAAAGATGAGATAAACAAAACAGAATCAACAAAAGTGTTCTGAATGTAAAATTTCTGCTGGGGTAGACCAGGATTTGAACCCTAGTTATCAGATTGTCATACTATCATTCTAACAAATTGGTCAATGGAAATGTCCTGACCCAACTGTGCTACACTTATATCCAGGTGGAAGGTAAAGGGGGATTACTGTATATAGATTATTTTTTTATATGTTTATTCCAAAATTTACTTTAAGATTAAGTCCAGATGACTGATGATGTAAATTAAGTATCATTATCCAATGTAAAAGTGTGTATGTTTAACAAGTAAGATACCATTATCCAGGTGTGAAGGAAGAGGCATGTTTTAATGTGGCAGTGGTGGAGCTGGCAGGACACCTACCTATCAAAAGTAGGTACCTCAGAAAAATCTCTCAAACACTGCAGAGATAACTCTTTAACATGGGCAAACCTTACAAACACACCTTGTGCAAAGAGAAAATTTGGAATAGATTTGTTTAAGTCTAAAGGTGATTAAAGTAACTGAAAAAAAAGGAAAATATTTAAGAGTGTATCCAGACAATATATTATTCCTAATTTGAATCAGTGGGGGGATTAATTAAGTACTGATTAGCGATACCTTGTAACAAAGTCCCGAGATAACTTTTCGACTGCTGTTTTAGTTGCTGAGATGTATGAGGGGCTTACAGAGGAGACCGTCAATGATACCATTAGGTCAGCTCAGCTAGACGAGGCAGAGTACCAGACAGTGAAGGACAATGTTCTACAGTTGTACAAGCCCACCTGTAGCTCCAGTTAATGACGGCTGATAACTAGAATTTTACATACACAGTGTACTACACTCTATTTACACTGGACACCTTGAGAACACATACTTTGCCTTTGTTGCAGAGGATTTGGATTTACTTAATAGACATTGATGGGACCAAATGTTTTGGCAATTGTAGACAAAAGTCCTGATCATACAGTCCAGTATAGACAAGAGTTTACTGCATTGTTATTTTATGTCACTGAATTATCTATGTAAGGTCCAAAGCCTGTGGGAAATTTAGATGGGGACGATTGTACGGTGTGAATTTATGGAGAATGCTAGTAGGAAATATTGTAAAACATATCTGTTGTAAATACTTATTCAATTTGTGCAATCATAGCTGACACATATATATTTAAGTAAAATTCCTTTCCATTCAAACTGAATCTGTTCCATTTGCCTACCATGACCATCTCAAGTCTGTAATGAGAATTTATGCACTTGAGAAAATTTTAATTGGAAATACTATTAACAAAGAAATACTGGTACACCTCTCAAGAAAAACAAGAAAAGTGTAAGAATTAAACTCGTGACCTTTCCATTGCAAAGCCTACACTTTACCGATGTTGCAATACAGGAACTACCAGCAATGAAATTAGTGTCCAATCTATGGGCTGCAAAGCATATGCAAAATCTGACAGGGGAAGTGACTCTAACCTAAAAAAAATCATTTTGGTTGCTTTATCTCCTATATAGAGGGGAGACTACTACAAGTAAAACTCTGAGTGGAACTCTTCTTGGTGATTATAACTGATGCAGTGTTACACCTTAAGTTAAAGGTAATAGACATCGCATCAAAATAATTATGTTAAGGATTTGATGGTGGTTAAAAAATGTATTCATGAATTTGGCTTACATTCCTTGTATTGTGATAAAATAACCTCCACTTTGTTTTCATTTCATGTAAGATTTATGAAACTCATCCCAAATTTTTTTGTTTAGCTTGGCACAGCCTTGCTGATATGATAGTGGTGTTTAATGTGAATATTTTCAATGTTTATTTATAATAATATTTTTTAATGATATATTTTTAAATGAAGCCTTATAAAAGGACAAAAAACAAGGAAAACAGTATCTTAATGTTCATATATTTACAGTAAAGATAAGAGGTCGCATATTTTATGTTCAGATAAAAGCACTTTTGCAGGGATATAAAATAGACCAAAGAAGATAGAGTGAATAGGGTCTTCAAAGAATATAGCGAGATTAGTATAGGAGGGACGGCTCCCAGTGTAGACCGAGAGGAATGTAGGGACCAAATATCACAGGAAGTGAAGACAGGGACACAGAGCCAGGTTTAGAAATGTCATACTTTTGTCTATTAACAAATAAAAGTACTATAGATGTAAATGTGTGAAGAATTTTACCCGTTCTCAATTGGTATTTATTTTACTCATATTTTGTATACGTATGTACCACATTCAGCATAATATAAGTAAAGAACAGATCATCTGCAGGTCAGGTTGATGAACCTCCTGTTAGTCATATCGTACCAGAAAGACAGCACTATTTCGTGTATTTATGTAATTATTCACTAACTAATTCAGTGTTAGTGAGGACATAACATTGTTACTTTTACTATAGTTTACTGTGGATATTAAAAAGACTTAATGTAGTTGGGTGCATCTTCGCAAGCCAAGGGTTCGCTTCGTATACACTCCTCACTGGGCGCCGCCATTACTATTTACCCTTTTCAACAGCGCTATATGTAAGACGTTATTTCATTGGATGCGAGCGATTGCCATCGCGCGATAATTTGAAGGCTCGTAAACACGGCTATATCTGCCAAGGGTAAGTGGAGTGTATACGAAGCGAACCCTTGGCTAGCGAAGATGAGTTGGGTGATGCTAATGTTCGGAAGAGATTAAATGATTTTATAATTAGGTAAGAAAAGACTTTGTCACATCACCTTGTGTACTAGCTACCCAAGGCACAGTAGTTATGTAGCTGGGGCAGCATGTGGGTCATTGGATCGTAGATAAATCTTCATGTAAGAAATAAATTTATTGTTTTGTATACATAAAGGGAGAGAGTTCTAACATATATGTTAGTGGCAGACGGCACCTGCTTTTTTTAAAACAAGGAATCTCTGTAACAGTTGTATTATCTGACCTTTTAACTATCTTTCTGTGAAGCTTATCAGGATGTCTAATGATTATAGAAAAAGACCAAAGAGGTAATCTGGGGTGTTTTGATAAAACATTTCATGGAACCAAGTTATTTTGTGACGGTGATGGATGCTCAGCGTGTGCCGACCATTTTCTTCATATATTTATATATTTTATCAATATTTCTAATTTTGTAGCACCAGTAACAACTTGTGATGATATTTTATTGCAATTCTTGAAAAAAATGTTTGGTATAAAAAGTCTATTTACACCTGTATACATTTATTTGTACATGTATAATAATTTGTATTTCTATGTGAAAAGCGTTAAATGAAGACATTTTGTAAAAGCTGAAGATTTCATTGCCTTTCTTTTTCCTTGTTTATAGAAAAAGCAGTCAATTAAAACATTGCTCACTTCAGTTGTAAACAGTAACGGGTTTCTTTTGCAACTACTATAGTTATGGATCGACTCTTTCTAGAGCATGCATATCTTTAATGTACTCCATTACAAAGTTGTGTATGCCAATTTCTCCCACAACCACTATTAAAATATAGGTTTCCTCACTCCCGACTCATTGTATAAACACGCCAGGAGATGTTAAACTATTTTGGTTACCCACTAGTTGGTAACAACCTGGATGATTTCAACCATCTTTCTTTTAATTATGACATCAAGTAACAATGCTTTGTGATGTCATCTTCCATTGTGACGTCATAGTTCATAGCCATTGATTGCCCATTCAGAAACAGTAATAATGTACAGATTCATTCCTCAGAGAAACATGGTTTTCTAGATATATATAGTATCTGAATGTTGTGGGAGAAAACGATCCCCAAACTTCTGACGGTTGGTTATCATGTTTATTTAACTCTCGTTAGTTACTTTTCAAATTGTATAAAGACACGAGGTATGATTACCAACCATCACTCTTTGGGGAACCTCGATATCTCTTGGTGTGGCCGAGTATTGCATACTGAAATTGGGTTTGTACCTCCCTGTGTACATACAATTATGGCCCTTTGCTCACTTGTACCTCCCTGTGTACAATTATGGCCCTCACTGCACATCATATTGTCCTCCATGGGAGATCTCATATATTCTTGTGACCTACAGTTAACAAAACTATTTTTTTTACTAGTGACCTCCCTGGATGATGGAGCTTCACATGCTAAAATTGGGTCCTCTGTTCCACTCTGTACAGTATTATGGACTTTTGTTCATTTTATGATAAACAATTTGTCAGGAGGAAGATTGAATGCAATGTTTTTCCTTGCTATATACAGATGATAAAGAAAATATAAGATTTCTTAATAACATAACTTTAATGATTACAGAATACAATGAAGCAAGCTTTCCACATTCTTGAGGTACATAAATATATGTGTAAAGCAGAAAAAAAGGACTGAAATAACAAATTGCTTATCTCTGTAGGTAATACTATACAGTATCTGAACTGACTTTCTATGAACATTTTCATTTCATGAAGAATGCACTTTTCCCGAAAGAGCTACTTGTCACAAAAAATGGCATATTGAAACAACACAATGTCCTTTTAGTATACAGGTCCAAATAGGAAAGCAGCAAAACAATGGTTTTCATACTTGACATCATGATGATGATAGAAAAAATATACTGTCAATAAGTTGAGCACGCATATTTTGTCACTTAGTTGAGCACGTGTTGGTCTATAGAGAACCACTGTGGACTGAGGATTTCTGGAACGTTCCAATACTACATAGGATGTATTCCCTGCAAAACAAAGTAAAAGTTATTTCATTTAAAACATAAATCATTACGTATGTTTGACAGGAAAGTATTCAAATTTAACCAAAGTAATGGTGACTTCTAGAGTCTATCACATTTAGGTGTGGGGGATAGGGAGATTCTAACCAAGGGTTTAGAACTTAGGTCAGAACTGGGGGTTTGCTGAGGTTTGAGACTAAATTCTTCTCCCTAGAGTAGATAACTTCCTACCTTCAATACACTACCTACATGATGAATGGTTCATTTTGTCTCGTCGCTTAACCAGGATTTTGGTAAAAAAAACCACCAACCATGACATTGTGAATGAAATCAACAAATATACACTGTAGTAGTTTTTCTAGAAACCATACAAATTAACCAAGAACCTATTTGGAAAGAATATTGTTTTTATGCACCTGTCTCCACAGGAAATGTTAACATTTCTTCATAGAAACTCCCCCATATCTATCTCACAGGGGTGATGATTTTTTTCACTTACGGTTAGATAGTTTTAATATCAAGAAACACTAGGCTTACCTTGCTTTCTCTGCCATTTTGTTTGCAGTCCAGCGAGGGCTGTATGGGTAGTCATTGTACGTCTCGGTGTATGGCTTGCCTTTGGACTCGTGGTAGATTGACTGGAAAGTAAAGATGGGAGGCTCCTGGGGGAAGAATGAGGGCAGCTCCACTGCAAACAGAACAATACATTATCTGAGAGTCAGTAATTATGTACATATACTGTTATTGTAACAGTGAGCACAAAGTCAGTCTATAATGTTGTTCTGTTGAACCACTAGTAAGCTTGGATAGGTACATGACTTAAAATTTCTCAAACTGGCTATGAATGCCCCCACACCCATCTAAAATTAGTTTCATTGGTAACATCCTTATATAGATTAGTAATATCAACTCTAACCATGGCACCCTGAAATCTGAACTATTGTTAACCCTTTCACCCCTATGTAACTTTAGTAGACTTTACCATACATTGATATGGATGAGTCCATTATGGTTTACAGTGGTGAAAGGGTTAAGGTACAATGTATCATCACACTTCTTTAATTCAGTCAGAAAATTAATACATCTTCCTTGCATTCATTTTTGTGAAGTTTGTGAAATATAGTCACTACAGCGTGGCAAAATCTAATATATTTTTTTTTTTACTTTTAAATCTAATGGTGACCATTGCCAAGACCTCGGCATATCGCATTCTGAAACATGAAACTTCATCCCAGGATGGCAAGACACATGTATTCTCATAAAAAAATTGGTGAATAAAATTTGATCAAAAGCACTACAAAGTGAATCAGTTTACTTTTCTATTAATAGTAACAGTGACCTTAGCCTTGACTTGGAGACCATGAAACGTTAACTCTATCAAAGTTATTCTTATACCTGACTTGTATTGTTTTCCTGTTTTATTAGTGAAATGACATAACACTGCTTTGATGCCATCCATTTCTGTACTTCAAAACACTAATATCCACACTCTCTACCATTTTTTCTATGGTCATCACATATACCAAAATGGCGAGGGCATGACAAGTGTCATGAGTTATTATATCATAGCTCCATTGTCTTTAATTAACAATCATTATGGCTAACAATCGTTATCAAACAAGGGGCTAACATATTTTACATTTTTAACATGAGTTGTGCTGAACTTACCATAAAGTATGAAGAAGAAATCATTCCATTCAAAAAGAAATGAAATCCTAGTAAATACTTCTGCGTCATATTCCAACACTGATCTGAAAATATGTATGAATTAAACACTTGACAAGAATATAGCAACATACATGAAAATCTGTATAGCAGTAGGTGTTTTGTACATCTCCAGTCAACTAAAGTTTATCATACTTCTAGCCAACAGAAATTTATCATACTTCTAGCCAATAGAAGTTTATCATACTTTTAGCCAATAGAAGTTTATCATACTTCTAGCCAATAGAAATTTATCATACATCTAGCCTATAGAAGTTTATCATACTTTTAGCCAATAGAGGTTTATCATACTTCTAGCCGATATAAATTTATCATACTTCTAGCCACCAGAAATTTATCATCCTTCTAGCCAATAGAAGTTTATGATACTTCTAGCCAATAGAAGATTATCATACTTCTAGCCAATTGAAGTTTATCATACTTCTATCCAATAATAATTTATTATACTTCTAGCCAATAGAAATTATTATACTTCTAGCCAATAGAAATGAATCATACTTCTAGCCAATAAAAATTTATTATACTTCTAGCCAATAGAAGTTTATGATACTTCTAGCCAATAGAAATTATTATACTTCTAGCCAATAGAATTTTATCATACTTCTAGCCGATATAAATTTATCATACTTCTAGCCACCAGAAATTTATCATCCTTCTAGCCAATAGAAATTATTATACTTCTAGCCAATAGAAATTATTATACTTCTAGCCAATAGAAATCTATCATACTACTAGCCAATAGAAGATTATCATACTTCTAGCCAACAGAAATTTATCATACTCCTAGCCAATAGAAGTTTATGATACTTCTAGCCAATAGAAATTATTATACTTCTAGCCAATAGAAGTTTATCATACTTCTAGCCAATTGAAGTTTATCATACTTCAAGCCAATAGAAATTTATCGAAAGTGAAAAAACATACCAGGTAGATATAAGAAATTTGTGTAACCAGTTTTAACTAAATCCTGAATAATCAGAAACCTGTGAAAGTTAAGAACTTCAACAAGTATTTGACCTGGTATCTGCAAACTGTGTATCTGAACAAATGTTTTAGTCCTTGTGGTGTTCTGTTTGACTGGTTTTGACTGTTTTATTTTACGCAAATACTATGTACAGTGTAATAAAAGATCTGGGTTTAATCAGAATGGTTTTTTCTCTATATGTTTTCATTGGGTAGTCATAATTCTGCTATATACAGTTATGCAACTGATATGAAGAAGTTTTATTATAAAAACAATCAACTTTTGCATGTTTTTCTTTTCTCACGTTTCTTAAAAGATTGATAAATGAAAACACTGAAATTTGAAATATCATCAATACTGAAGTCAGTAATGCTCACCTGCCAAAGGTACTGAGAAAGGCAGCTATGTACTCTTTCTTCTTCTCGTGAACATTTGATATCTGGTCCACCTAAGTATATATAACACAGACTGTAATTACATAATTTAGACTGATATGTATTAAGTGACAATAACATGTAATACACGTACATGTGTAAGGATAAAAATGATTTTGGACATTTTCAGTCAACACCACATCGAGAATGTTTGTGTTTATGTTCATACTTGTAGATTTTCTAAATTCTGAAAAGATAAGTGATCAGACGATGAATCATGGATAAGTATTACCAATCAATCAATCTCCAACAAAAGTTATTCATTTATATGAATCCATGTGAATAAAATGAGTCCCTGATAACCAGAATCTTTATCTTGGTTTATAAAGGTTCCCATCAATTTAAAACTATCTGGTTTTATTGAAGTTTCCTTCAACCTGAAACCTTGTCTTGTTTTCCTATTATCAGAAATTTTACCTTGTTCTGTAAAAGTTCACAGACATTTGGAACATAATCCAGCAGACAGCCACCACTGGGATAGGGAGGAATCCTCAGGTTAGCCGACCCTCCAAGGGCACTGGGAAACACAGGTACAATCGTATTTATGGTTTATTGACTACATCAGAAATTATAAGTAGTGGTTCGTGATAGGGATATTTCCTGTTTTTTTGTCCCATCTTTACCTCACATAGATTATGGTATACCCCTCACCACAACCATTCCCCCTAACTCCCCCACTTTGCCCTTGATCTTTGACCCTTTAACCTTGACGGATGATCCCCAAAAACAAATCAGCTATAGAACTTGATATTAACATACTTATAACTACTATGGATGAATGCACACCCTGTACAGACGCACTGACAAAGCAATTACTATATAACCCCCATTACTGGTAATGATGTTATTTGGGTTATAAAAAAGAAACCCTAATGAACAAATGAAATGGACAGATGTTTGGCGTCGGGTGTTGATTGTACTGTTATTTTTTTTATTTCAGGAGACGGGTACACTTTAGGCTGTGGGTGGGTTAATTATCAATGTTTTGGAGGAGGACTTACTTTTCTACTCTGCGTGTTTGGGGAGGGTATTTTCCTACTTTAGGTGAGAGGTGCATTGACAGTTTAATCTGTGAAATTGGAAGGGGAGCAGGGTAGGAACTTACCACTGGTAACTTGTTTACTGAAGGTGCGTGGTGTATTGAGACTTTTTGCTGTGTAGTGGGTAGGTACTAACCCCTGGTAACTTTTTTACTGAAGGTGTGAGGTGTATTGAGGCTTTCTGCTGTGTAGTGGGTAGGTATTTACCCCTGGTAACTTTTGTACTGAAGGTGCGAGGTGCATTGAGACTTCCTGCTGTGTAGTGGGTAGGTACTTACCACTGGTAACTTTTCTACTGAAGGTGCGAGGTGCATTGAGACTTTCTGCTGTGTAGTGGGTAGGTACTTACCCCTGATAACTTTTTTACTGAAGGTGTGAGGTGTATTGAGGCTTTCTGCTGTGTAGTGGGTAGGTATTAACCCCTGGTAACTTTTGTACTGAAGGTGCGAGGTGCATTGAGACTTCCTGCTGTGAAGTGGGTAGGTACTTACCCCTGGTAACTTTTCTCCTGAAGGTGCGAGGTGCATTGAGACTTCCTGCTGTGTAGTGGGTAGGTACTTACCCCTGATAACTTTTCTACTGAAGGTGCGAGGTGCATTGAGTCTTCCTGCTGTGTAGTGGGTAGGTACTTACCCCTGCTAACTTTTCTACTGAAGGTGCGAGGTGCATTGAGACTTCCTGCTGTGTAGTGGGTAGGTACTTACCCCTGATAACTTTTCTACTGAAGGTGCGAGGTGCATTGAGACTTTCTGCTGTGTAGTGGGTAGGTACTTACCCCTGGTAACCTTTCTACTAAAGGTGTGAGGTGCATTGAGACTTTCTGCGCTGTGAAGTGGGTAGGTACTTACCCCTGGTAACTTTTCTACTGAAGGTGCGAGGTAAGTTTCAGAAGAAGGATTACTTGTTTCCCTCTTTTAAGTACAAATTTATGTGGAGTAGGGTGACCTACATTTTAACAATAGTGAGAGGTAAGTTCTGGGAGGGGGAGGTTGCCTACATTTCTACTTGAGATACGAGGTAAGTTGTAGTAGGAGGGTTACTTACTTTTCTACTCTAGGTGAGAGGAACAGTTGTAGTAGGAGGGTTACTTACTTTTCTACTCTAGGTGAGAGGTAAGTTGTGGTAGGAGGGTTACTTACTTTTCTACTCTAGGTGAGAGGTACAGTTGGGGACTTATCCGTGAAGTGTTGGGGGAGGGGAAGTTGACTAGTAAAACGGCTGAGTCCTCTCCAGGATTGTCCTGTAACAAACAGTGTATATCAACACCATTCTTTATCTAATTAAAAATCTGATCTCTCATTGCACATGTGTTTCTGTACTTTTCGGTGTACAAAGAAGTACAATTTCTGTCATATTTGGTAATTAATTTGTCAGTTCTGAAGAACGAAAAAGCACAAGCTGTTGAAACTAGGTGTCTTTCTGAAGTTATGAATTATGATTTACTTACAGTTATCACATGACCAAAATGTCAAAAGAGAGCTTATGTTTTAATCTTCATCCCCTCTCAAGTTACTTACTACTAATATAAACTTCAATACCAGGATCGGGTTCCTATAAATTTACCAGATCTTTTTTCTTAAAATTCATCATTATTAATGATGAATGTTAATTACCTGATCTGAATAGTTGTTTGGATTTGATAATTGATTATAAGGATTAAACACTAATTACATGGACTCACCTTGGTTAGGTAAGCTGGGATCTTTGTAAAATCTACTGACATTTTGACCAGAAACACGACTGGACCAACCTTGGCCTGAAAGTAATTCAAAATGTTATTAATCTACACAACAAGATTAGTCCACTGCATCGGCGTACCAAGCTTTGAAGGCAATGACACCTTTAGTCAATTTCAAGAAATATACACTAAAGAATGTAGTTTCCAAAAAAAACAAACATTGATGAAACAAATTCAAAAGGGCAATTGATGTAGGGAAATTGATAGTCTTAAAATAACAAATAAGCAACATCAAAATTGGGGAACAATGTTACTGCTGTCATCCAATCTCATATCAGACAATGGCCTCCATCTCTACAAGAGGGAGATAAGTTAAGCTTTAGTAAAATGCAGCTGGGAAATTATAGAAAATTAGGGGCTAGGATCCTCAAACCACTGCCAAAATCTGTAACTTGTACTAGAAACAGGTTTTTCTGGCATTAATATAGCTTTAGTAAATCATTTCTGAAAAGAAAACCATACCTTGCGGGATATAAATGAAAAATAATACAGATGAAATAAACAAAATATAATCGCCAACAGGGTTCTAAGTGTAAAAATTGGGCGGGCTTGACTGGGACTCAAACCTAGGATTTAAGAATATTATACTATCGCTATTGTATTACCGATTGAGCTTCCTGGTCAAAGGAAGTGTCCTGGTCAAACTGTGCTACAGTTATATCCAAGCAGAAATTAAGGGGAGGTTACTGTACATAGGAAACCCACAGTGCAGTGGGACAGGGATCCTTAACCCTTTCACTACTGTAAACCATAATGGACTCATCCCAATAAATGCATGTTAAGGGTTAAGTGATATGCCGTAGACAATCTGTTTTAATGAGACAGGGTCAAAGTTTAGATCACTGTGACCTACTTTTGGTATGTGGCACTCTGCCATCTGTTGGGGGACATATAAGAAACATTTTACACAAGACACTGATATACCATAAACATCCCTTCACTACAGTCATATAGAAAAAGACACCCACCTCAGCTTTGTGTACGAATATCTCAATGTCTTCTGGTGCTAGGTTGGCTTGGTCAATAAGAGAGGAGTACTCAAACTGAAGGCGAGAGTGGGCCTCTATCCGGCGCTGATGGTGTTCACGGTACAAGACCAACAACTCATTCAGGACATTCAGTAGACTACTGGGGTCATTGTAGTCCCAGTTCACCAAACTCTGGTAGGGATAAACATAATGTCCAATTTGATTCATCAAGTCATTCCATATATATTAAGATTACATGCTATAAAAAATATAGTGACATATATTATATGAGTGTTTTACAATATTATTTTCATTTTATTGAAAAAAGTGTAAATGCAACAAGTACAGCTATCTTAGAATTAATATACCATCAGGAAATTACTTATCATGATGAATAAAAGAAAAACGAACCTTGACATCCTCCTCATAGGGACAAAAGTCATTGTCATCTGTTGAAAAGATAAAATCTGGAGGGTCCTGGGGATAGTTACAGTCGAAAATTACATCCCCTTAAAAATAGAAAACATGGTACCAGTAAAAACATATATACAGTGTAAGGTGAAGGTGTTACCAATGACTCAACTGGATACAAATTTCTGACATGTTCCAATTCTGATTACACTAGGCATGTTCCAATTCTGATTACACTAGACATGTTCCAATTCTGATTACACTAGACATGTTCCAATTCTGATTACACTAGACATGTTCCAATTCTGATTACACTAGACATGTTCCAATTCTGATTACACTAGACATGTTCCAATTCTGATTACACTAGACAGACCGATGAAACACCACTCTACTATTTATGAAATATGTGCCATTACCAGACATTAGAGTAACCACCACTTTCACATATAATGATAACAAAAGCTTACACACATAGTGTACCAAAACACCATTCATTCTATATAGATCATATATACAGATACATAGTACAAGTAGAAACATCAGACACCCATTGCAATCTCTAGGATTACCTTGGTAGTAAACATTATTGAATGCTATTTTGTTGTAGACAATAATGTAACACTTACATTGTAGAGTAATGTAGACAATAATGTAACACTTACATTATAGACAATAATGTAACACTTACATTATAGACAATAATGTAACACTTACATTACAGACAATAATGTAACACTTACATCACAGATAATAATGTAACCCTGACATTGTAGACAATAATGTAACACTTATATTGTAGGCAATAATTTAACACTTACATTGTAGTGTCTGGCCTGCAAAGGGAAGTAGCACCTGAAATCTGTCACCATTGGGCTTCTTTGAAGTACTTAGTGACCTACAATGGAATATCAAAACTACTACCAAATTGTTATTAACAGGCATTTTTACCTTATGTTTATGCAATCAACCATGTACATAACATATGTTATATATTTGTATCTATAACTATTTTTAGAGTGAATTTTAATTGATAATTTCAGCTTTATTTTCCCAAAATCAATACAAAAATCACTTCAATCAATCACTAAAGGGAGATAATCTGTGCTTTTATAACTTACAACTTACACACATTTTACAAGTGATATTTCAATTTTAATTTGCTTTATGGTAGATCTATTAATAATTTGACAGGTTAGTGTAAAATTTCTGAAAACAATACATATTTAGCTCTTTTGTTGTGGTTAATCTTTCTTTCCCATACTAGTAGTGATAGGGACCATATCTTTTTAACATAAGTGTTTTTGCAATACCGGTATTACCGTATACTTACAAGTTACAGTGTAGATAAAAATTGTTTATAAACAAGAGATTCTTCAGGGATCATGGTGCCAACGTAAGACTTTCATAAGATCTAATTCTATGTAAGTTTGATCTTTTCCCTTAATTCTCTTCTGTTCACTAATCTGTTGGATTCATAATCTTATCAACAGAAAATGTATCTTGCAGTCACTTTTAATTAAAATTTCCATACCATTGGGTTTTGAGTGTCATTTCAAAGTGAGGCTGTTTTTCAATTATGAAATAGCAATAAACAAATTTGAAATTTAAAAAATCCAAGGTAGCTGCCTGGTTGCCATCTTGTTTTTCTGATCAGTCCAAAAATGCAGAACTATGGACAAAGGGGAATCTACATAAGAAATTTGAAAAGATCTGCAGAGTCCATTTTGAGAAATAGCTATAACAAAACTTTTATAAGGACAAACAGATGACGGATGATTCGTACGGTGATTTGATCTACCCACTATCTGATGATGGTGGTCAGGTGGCACAGCGAAAAACACACTGGCCTTTCACCAAAGCAGCTGGGGATTGATTCCTCGATCAAACATAAAGGTATGAAGTCACCTGCCTGACAACATGGGTTTTCTCTGGGTTCTCTTGTTTCCTCCTTCTTTAAGACCCATCGCATGCTAATATAACATCCAGGCCAACAAGAGTGATTTACATAAGTTGAAATAACATGTTTCGTAATTGTTGTAAACTAAATAAAGTTTATAATATTTTTGTTTATGGTTGAAATGTCATCAATCAGTACGAGTTGTCTCCCTTCTCTTTAATACACTTGCATCCATTTTTAGTCTTGTCGTCAGCTTACAAATAAAATTTACGAATTTCAAATCAGTAGTTTCCGTAGAGATTTATTTTTAATTGAGATAAACTATCACAAATAATCATTTTTTATGCAGTGAGTCATTCCAAAACAGCACTGTAGACTGTAGTAGGCCTACTGCTGTACATATCTAGCAAACATTTTAGCATACCCAGTTCTGATGTCCGATATGCGCACATGTGCACCGCATATTCCAATCTTCCCATTTCTGATCACCGTATCTATCAAATGTGTAAAACAAGGGGCAATTTTTCCAATATATTCTGTTCCCATCTTCTCAAGTTGATGTTGTCAGAGCGTCTCTTTAACCCGGATTACAAACAAATCTATTTCCGGTGTCATGTCAGCCTCCATGAACAACGTGAAGACATCTGACAATCCATGAACGTTAACCTCAATTATCTGGCACGTTATTGTTTGTAGGTTCGGACATTAGATCACTTCTGATTTAATTACCATTTTAACTGTTTTTTTGAAAGAACTGTTTCGAGATTTTTTTGAATAGTTGAAAGAACAGCCACAAGGAGTGAAGGACCTGACATTCATTACATTGCCACATTTGACATTTTTCACGTGTCAGGTTTTAAAAGTGTTAATTGGGGCTAAATTCATTGGATTTTCACTCCCCTAAAAAATTACAGCAGCAAGATTAAACTAGTGGTTGGTTCATATGTTTTATTTTTGTATTTGTTTTGAATAGTCCCTGAAAGGAGCCAAAATGTCTACCCTGGTGACGTTGAACAGCACTATTCGGTCCCAGCTGGTTTCCGTCTTGTGTAGACAATTTGCAGTATGTATACCACATCTTGTACAGTTTACCATAACCCACGAGTTTTAATGCAGGTTTATCGGTACTATATAATATTTTTTAATAGTTATACAATTATTTGAAGCTCAAGGATGACTTAGCCTGAGTTTCCTGACTTTCCTCTGGCCCCGACACCCAACTTTGATATTTTGACAGATAAATACCCGAGTCTGATGTCAAGGCCAGAGGAAACTTGCCCTAAAGGGTGACTGTACCACTACATGTATGTCTCTAAAACCTCAAGAGTTGATTGTTAGATGCTTATAATTGACTAGTGCTAATATTAATACCCAGCCTCCTCTGCCCGTCGACAGAAGCTACGTTATCGCAGTTGACATACTAGTATTACCTTATCAGTATATTTATCAATGGTAAGTGTAACAGGTAAGGGAGTAGTGTGCTTCTACCGGTATCAAACCTGCGATCCCTGACTTTCTAGTCCTAGCTTTAACCACTGAGCTAAAGGGAAATTCACTCTGGCGTGAAGGTAGAAGGCGACCATCACTCTACGTACAATTAAAATCTGCCACAGTAAGTAAATAACTCATCACTGTTTTAAGTATCCAGTGAAGATATCGGTCCAATGAGTAAAATGTTCGATTGGTTGATCTGAATAAAATTGTATGGGTCATCGTAGGTAACGGCTAGTAATGGAGATATATGAAGGTACATGTTGTTGTGTAACTTTCAAGAGTTTCAACAATCGAATTGTGATGTAATATGATATCATCAAAACCATGATGCTATCTTACAGTACTTAATTTTTTATAGATATGTTAATTTTAATGGGGCGATTGGTTGTGTGGTTAACACTCCAGCCTTCCATGCAGACGGCAGTGGTGCGATCCCGAAGTCGTCGTACACATGGAATATTCAGAGAAAGTGTTTTTCTCCAGCTCACATAAATCCAACAACCCAGGTGGAATAAGAAATTGTGTGGGGGTGGATATTGCGGTATCTGTGCTGTAGCATTCAAGTGAGGTGGCACTATAAATGATACCGTTGGAGGCACGGTCCCACTTCAAACGGAACACAATACATTTCCAGCACACATGCAAGCATACACACATAGGGAGATATTAGCCAGGTGGCATATGACTAGTAGTTAACGCCTGATAAGGCAGCTCCTGTCAATTCCTCAAAATTTTATTGATTAATGTATATGCTAATTGTATTGATTGTAAAAATTGTATATCTATGTACTGTAAAGCGCTGTATAGTGGCTTAGATTAGCTAGATAGGGAGCTAAATCAAATATTGTATATTTAGTATCTGATAGAAGCTCAATTAAAATCTATTCATGTAAGTTTAATTTGTTATGAATGCTTTACCATATTGATGTGTTACTGTGTCTTTTCCCTAAATAAAATCATTATTATTATTATCATTGTATTAGCACTACAAAAATAATTTTGGACAGGGGCCTGGGCAGTGGACACATAAACCAACATGACAGTTAAAATATAGAATGCTAAGTTTGATTGTGTTTTGGTACATTCATCCTCAAGAAGCTTGTCATAACTGACAGTGAATTCATGGTTTTCAAATTCTTTTTGAAATATGATTATAATTATAAAAAAATACTTTTCATTTCAGATATATTTATAGAATGGGCTACTATCATGTACTGCTTTTGTTTTTTATTTTTGCAAAGTGCACATTGTTACAACAAAGCGACACATGAAGCTAATGAAATGTGTACATTTTAGACAAGGACAAATGTGGAAGTACCAAGAATAACGACTCCTCATAAACTAAAGGTACAGTTTCAAAAGAAGGAGAGAAACATTCTGAGAAAGAAAGCCATACAGGCCAAAATTAACATGACAAATAAGAGGTCTGCCCTGGTGATCAGCTGTAAACGTGTTCAGTACAACCATCACCAAGGACAGACTTACAGTGAATTCAACCCCAGCAAGTTGGCTTCCCATGGCTGGAGCAACTACAAGTCCATAGGGGATCATTTTACAATCAAAGCAAACAGCAAGGTAATGAGGAACACAATCATGTAAATTGTTGGGACATATAGCCATTTAAAATCAGCCATTAGATTTATCTCATTCACCCCTGAAATATCATAATGAACTATTCCAACCTTTGAATTGGAGGAGTTCAAATGTGTCTTCTGGGGTGATTGAGTTAACTGTACCAGTGTAGACTGTCAAGTGAAGATGTACATGTATGATTTATAATGACTCTAACGTCAGGCTCAATATCCTATTACCAAATCAGTGCAATGAACAGAAATGTCATTAAGTAGGTAAACTGTTAATAAATTCAACATAAGAGATCCTGATATATTGTTCTGAATCTTACTATGATAATGGTACAATTTAATCCTGTAAATGTATGAAGATGTTGATAAAATTGAGCTTTTTTAATCAAAGTTGAATAGCTCTTGTGGTATATTAATTCATTCTAAGCTTTTCACTGATTGCTGTACTAAGCATGTGGTATTGATTACAGAATCCAGCGCTGCAAACAATTAATGAGACAGTGCGGACATTTGAAGATTTTGACCTGAATGAAAAATTATTGGAGCAGATTGAGGAACTAAACTTTGAATATCCCACCAAGATACAGGTATACTATATTAATATAAACACACATAAGTATATATGTAAATAACATTATATAGGTATATTTTACAAACACACATGTTAAATTCATATTAAGGTACAATTTATAAACACACATAAATGCATGCATATTTTACAAGAACACATTAATACAGGTACATTTCACACAAATACAGGTACATTTTACAAGCACACATACATAAATGCAAAGAAATGATAATGTGTTTGTGTAGAGAACATCCTTTGGATACATGCTATTACTTCACTGGTTTGTAAAGATGTGTTCAATGAAATTAATACCATGTAATAAAACACACAGTAGGCTATGACGACAAGTCCTTTTAATACAAGTAAAGTGATGGCCTGATATACGTAAATGATTAAATGAAAATTTATTTTTCAGAATAAATGAACAGATATAAGTTTTTTGAGGACTCTTCTTGCTGTTGACCAAAGACTTTTTTTTACATATTTACTGTATGATTACTACCGATTTTGTTTTCTTCAGAGGCGTACATTCAGTGCTGTTCTACAAGGACAGAATGTGATCTGTGCTGCAGAAACAGGTAAGTTTCATTTTATCTCAAAATTTGGTACATGTGTCACAGTGTTGAACCATCTAGCCTCTAATTACTGACTAAAAAGCTAGGTGGTAATTAAATCAGCAAAGCACTGGAGTAGTAATCTATGGTTCGAGATTTGACTTCTAGCGGAGACACTTGGGAACGTCACCGCTCTACATTAATGGCACCTGTATGTATGGTAATCTCCTAAATGTTGCTTTCACAAGCATTGTTGTATTCTGGAAGACACAGGTTCTTTCAATGAAAGAGGAGCATGTTCTTAACAAAGGCTGTTGGGGGTGGGGGGAGGAGTGACTTCTGCTACCAATAAGGGTCCTTGATACTGTGTACGGTAATCTCCTTAACCTAGCTCTCACAAGCATGGTTATAGTCTTGAAGACTAGAGGACAAGTTCTTTCAATTCACAGGGAGTATATATACCAATGGGAATCGATCTGGTAGATTGTTATATTACTAACTAACTCAGCTGGAAGGAATTTTCCTTTAGTTCATTCTATCAGTACAGCACCAGGCTAGTAGTCTGTAGTCCTGGGTTCGACTCCTGGTGTAGGCACTTGGAAAAAGGGGTTTTAGGTGACACTGCCATGAAATTTGTTTGCGATTAGAAAATTAAGCATGGTTTCTAATATAGTGATCTAGTCAGGAGGAGTAATCTTTATTTTGTTGACAATGTGTTGTGAAAATTTAATAACCCTCAATTCTGTAAATAAATTGCTATAAATATAAAGTTTGTAACAAAACAGTACATTTTTTCCTTTTTTTGTGTGATCATAAGGACAAGGATTCTTGCTGTTATGAGTGTATTTGAAAATGTTTGGCAGATGGCAATATCAATGGGGTTAAGTATACCAGGGTAGTAGCGGAAACATTTCTAATGGTATATGGGGGAAAACTGTACTTATATATTCAAGTCATTGTCTGTGGACAGTTGTTACATTCCAAACAATTTCTTTTTAAATACTTCGTTGTGAAAATGAACAATTGTCTCCCCTTTGATAGAACATATGAAGTATTTCTACATTATTTCTTAATAAGTCAAAAAAGATATTGATTCAGGACAAAGTCCTCAAGTCTTTGGAGCAATTTACACAGGAAAATGAAGCATTTGTTGTTTGACATATTGTTTCCATTTTTGTAAGTGCGAGTGGCTAGCCTACCTACTGTTTTAAGACTAAGTAATCATGTTTAACAAACTGCTGTTGTAGGGAGTGGTAAAACATTGGCCTACCTACTGTTTTACGACTAAGTAATCGTGTCTCACAAACTGCTGTTGTAGGGAGTGGTAAAACATTAGCCTACCTACTGTTTTAAGAGTAAGGAATTGTGTCTAACAAACTGCTGTTGTAGGGAGGGGTAAAACATTGGCCTACCTACTGTTTTACGACTAAGTAATCGTGTCTCACAAACTGCTGTTGTAGGGAGTGGTAAAACATTGGCCTTCCTACTGTTTTAAGAGTAAGGAATTGTGTCTAACAAACTGCTGTTGTAGGGAGTGGTAAAACATTGGCCTACCTACTGTTTTAAGAGTAAGGAATCGTGTTTAACAAACTGCTGTTGTAGGGAGTGGTAAAACATTAGC
Source organism: Mizuhopecten yessoensis (assembly GCF_002113885.1). Classification (NCBI taxonomy): domain Eukaryota; kingdom Metazoa; phylum Mollusca; class Bivalvia; order Pectinida; family Pectinidae; genus Mizuhopecten; species Mizuhopecten yessoensis. The sequence goes on from NW_018408441.1 coordinate 236,519, forward strand.
CTACCTACTGTTTTAAGAGTAAGGAATTGTGTCTAACAAACTGCTGTTGTAGGGAGTGGTAAAACATTGGCCTACCTACTGTTTTAAGACTAAGTAATCGTGTCTAACAAACTGCTGTTGTAGGGAGTGGTAAAACATTGGCCTACCTGCTACCTATCATGGAGTTGTTGTGGCGCATGCAGGCTAATGAGACAGCTGAGGATACTCCACCAAACTCACCCCGAGCCATCATTATATTGCCCTCTCAGGAACTGGCTACCCAGGTCGCAGTGAGTCTCTTACATATCACCAGAAACAGCAGTAGTTAGGAAAAAATATTGTTAGATTTCAAGTGAAGTCATCTATTACTTTCTTTGACAGAGCCAGTCTTACAAAGTTGTGTTAAAAGAGACAATGATGGTAGTCTACCTTATTATTAACCTTTGATTATTAAATAGATAACCCCAAAACAGAATTATTTGACTTAAAACCTTTTAACAATATATTTTGTCTGAAAGGTTCCAAGGTAAAAAAAACCACTAAAATAAATGTATGACAGAGTTCAGAATGGCTAAGAGGAGATACTGTTAGCTACATTAGCAACCTATTACAGTTTTCCAAATCAGTTGAGTTTTTTGAAGTGACAACATAACAACAAGAACCGCTAATGCTGTAAAACGAAGTTGTCATTAATAAATACCAAATGATACATGGTAAGGCCAAAACAAAAATTATGTGTTTCCAGTAACATGCCAGGAAAAACTGAATAGGTCGATAGGCAGATAATTATCTTTCTTTCATGGATCAATATTATGCTTTATATCAACTTTTACAATGCTTTTTCACACATTACAATGGCTATAAAGCTGTCAAGAATGGAGTGAGACTTCCATAATGTTTTTTCAATTCAACAAAAAAGAGATAAAATTTTTAGTCTCTGTTTATAAATTATTTGAATTTTCACTCAGTTCACTCGGTCAGTGAATATTTGTTTTGTGTTTCGTAGGAAGTTGCAAATAAGTTCACAAAATCCTGTGGTATCAAGTTGCAGCTGCTATCAGGGAAAGGAATCCCTACAGTAAGTGACACACTGTTAATTATTGACTTTTATACCCCAGTAATAAATATTATCTTACATGTGTCTTAAGCTGTCTCTGCGAATACTGTATATATGTCTTACAGAAATGGATTGGTATGCTGTTGTTTAGAACAGAATATTTTCAGAGGTCACAAGTACGGGTACCCTTCAGTAATCACAGTGTCTGTTCCTCCACACGTTACTTTTGTTTTCTGGATATTATCTCAGAATCCAAAGAGTTTTCTTTTTTAACATAGTGATACGCTTTGGTGTGTAGATGTGCAATAGGGGTTTAAAAATATTTCTAATGTTAAGGTAAAGGTCAATGTTACTGAAAATACATGAAAAAAGAATGTGACAAAAAAAGTACAAACTTGTGATACTTGTATGTGATATTATCCAGTTTCCAACATCTATATCCTTAACATGTGTTTCATTTTTTTACTCCAGCAAAACATCAGATTTTTCGGAAAAGAAACCATAGACATTGTTGTGTCTACTCCAATGACACTGCTGAAATTCTTCTACTCAGGTATGTTTTCAGAACGTTAATAATTTCTGGAAATCATAGGCTAAGCAAACAACAATTATGAGACTTATTTGTACACCATAAATTATATAATACTATTGTGATTCAGTCCAGTGTCTTTATTTCAGCCTCCACTAATCCTAATGTTCCGCTGATTCCAGCCATATTAAGCCAGCCACAACTAATATGGTTGTCCCACTATCCAGTCACATTAATCCAGCTTCCACTAATCTTGTTGTCCCATTAACCAGCCATAACTAATATAAACCATTTGCCAAACTATCCAGTCATCTAACCAGGTTGTAACACTTTCATGCCACCACTAATGTGATTATTTAACTATCTAGCCTCATTATCTCAGCAACACATATGTAGTTGTCCCACTATCTAGCCACATTATCTCAGCAACAACCATGAAGTTGTCTCACTATCTAGCCTCATTATCTCAGCAACACATATGTAGTTGTCCCACTATCTAGCCACATTATCTCAGCAACACCCATAAAGTTGTCTCACTATCTAGCCACAATATCTCAGCAACACCCATATAGTTGTCTCACTATCTAGCCACATTATCTCAGCAACACCCATAAAGTTGTCCCACTATCTAGCCACAATATCTCAGCACCACCCATGATGTTGTCCCAATATCTAGCCTCATTATCTCAGCACCACCCATGAAGTTGTCCCACTATCTAGCCTCATTTTCTCAGCAACACAGATGTAAGTGTCCCACTATCTAGCCACATTATTTCAGCAGCACCCATGAAGTTGTCCCACTATCTAGCCTCATTATTTCAGCACCACCCATCAAGTTGTCCCACTATCTAGCCACATTAATTTAGCACCCCCCATGAAGTTGTCTCACTATCTAGCCACATTATTTCAGCACCACCCATGAAGTTGTCTCACTATCTAGCCACATTATTTCAGCACCACCCATGCAGTTGTCCCACTATGTAGCCTCATTATTTCAGCACCACCCATGAAGTTGTCACACTATCTGGCCACATTACTTTAGCACCACCCATGAAGTTGTCCCACTATCTAGCCACATTATTTCAGCAACACCCATGAAGTTGTCTCACTATCTAGCCACATTAATTAAGCACCACCCATCAAGTTGTCCCATTATCTAGCCTCATTATTTCAGCAACACCCATAAAGTTGTCCCACTATCTAGCCTCATTATTCCAGCAACACACATGAAGTTGTCTCACTATCTAGCCACATTATCTCAGCACCACCCATGAAGTTTTCCCACTATCTAGCCTCATTATCTCAGCAACACCCATGAAGTTGTCCCACTATCTAGCCTCATTATCTCAGCAACACCAATGAAGTTGTCTCACTATATAGCCACATTATCTCAGCACCACCCATGAAGTTGTCTCACTATCTAGCCACATTATCTCAGCAACACCCATGAAGTTGTCCCACTATCTAGCCACATTATCTCAGCAACACCCATGAAGTTGTCCCACTATCTAGCCACATTATCTCAGCAACACCCATGAAGTTGTCCCACTATCTAGCCACATTATTTCAGAACCACCCATGAAGTTGTCTCACTATCTAGCCACATTATCTCAGCAACACCCATGAAGTTGTCCCACTATCTAGCCACATTATCTCAGCACCACCCATCAAGTTGTCCCACTATCTAGCCTCATTATTTCAGCACCACCAATGTAGTTGTCCCACTATCTAGCCACATTATTTCAGCAACACCCATGAAGTTGTCCCACTATCTAGCCTCATTATTTCAGCACCACCCATCAAGTTGTCCCACTATCTAGCCACATTAATTTAGCACCACCGATGAAGTTGTCTCACTAACTATCCACATTAATTTAGCACCACCCATGAAGTTGTCCCACTATGTAGCCTCATTATTTCAGCACCTCCCATGAAGTTGTCCCACTATCTAGCCACCTTATTTCAGCACCACCCATGAAGTTGTCCCACTATCAGGACCACCCATGTCGTTGTCCCACTATCTAGCCACATTATCTCAGTACCACTCATCAAGTTGTCCCACTATCTAGCCTCATTATCTCAGCACCACTCATCAAGTTGTCCCACTATCTAGCCTCATTATCTCAGCACCACCCATGAAGTTGTCCCACTATGTAGCCTCATTATTTCAGCACCACCCATGAAGTTGTCTCACTATCTAGCCACATTAATTTTGCACCACCCATCAAGTTGTCCCACTATCTAGCCTCATTATTCCAGCAACACCCATGAAGTTGTCTCACTATCTAGCCACATTATCTCAGCAACACCCATGAAGTTGTCCCACTATCTTATCTAGCCACATTAATTTAGCACCACCCATGAAGTTGTCTCACTATCTAGCCACATTATTTCAGCAACACCCATGAAATTGTCTCACTATCTAGCCACATTAATTTAGCACCCCCCATCAAGTTGTCCCACTATCTAGCCACATTAATTTAGCACCACCCATGAAGTTGTCCCCCTATCTAGCCACATTAATTTAGCACCACCCATGAAGTTGTCTCACTATCTAGCCACATTAATTAAGCACCACCCATCAAGTTGTCCCATTATCTAGCCTCATTATTTCAGCAACACCCATAAAGTTGTCCCACTATCTAGCCTCATTATTCCAGCACCACCCATGAAGTTGTCCCACTATGTAGCCTCATTATTTCAGCACCACCCATGAAGTTATCTCACTATCTAGCCACATTATTTCAGCACCACCCATCAAGTTGTCTCACTATCTAGCCACATTTTTTCAGCACCAGCCATCAAGTTGTCCCACTATCTAGCCACATGAATTTAGCACCACCGATGAAGTTGTCTCACTAACTATCCACATTAATTTAGCACCACCCATGAAGTTGTCTCACTATCTAGCCACATTATTTTAGCACCACCCATGTAGTTGTCCCACTATCTAGCCACATTATTTCAGAACCACCCATGAAGTTGTCTCACTATCTAGCCACATTATCTCAGCAACACCCATCAAGTTGTCTCACTATCTAGCCACAGTTTTTCAGCACCACCCATCAAGTTGTCCCACTATCTAGCCACATGAATTTAGCACCACCGATGAAGTTGTCTCACTAACTATCCACATTAATTTAGCACCACCCATGAAGTTGTCTCACTATCTAGCCACATTAATTAAGCACCACCCATCAAGTTGTCCCATTATCTAGCCTCATTATTTCAGCAACACCCATGAAGTTGTACCACTATCTAGCCTCATTATTTCAGCACCCCCCATCAAGTTGTCTCACTATCTAGCCACATTATCTCAGCAACACTGATGAAGTTGTCTCACTATCTAGCCACATTATTTTAGCACCACCCATGTAGTTGTCCCACTATCTAGCCACATTATCTTAGCAACACCCATGAAGTTGTCCCACTATCTAGCCACGTTATTTCAGCACCACCCATGTAGTTGTCCCACTATCTAGCCACATTATTTCAGCACCACCCATCAAGTTGTCTCACTATCTAGCCACATTTTTTCAGCACCACCCATCAAGTTGTCCCACTATTGAGGTTCAATAATTTGAGGTCTTATATATACCTCTTTATCACAACCTAGGTCGTAAGTCGTCTCAAAGCTGTTTACAAATTATTATCCGTGGTCAAAGGGCCTAAATGCAACCAGCCATTATCTTTCTAAACTTCCTGGGCAGCATACAGCCGGGGTTGCTATATCGGCGCTCAAAGCTAGCATTCAACAATTCTAGCACTGCCCAACCACATACTTATTTACAGCTGAGTAGACTGGAACAAGCGGAGAAAAGTATCTTGCTCAAAGATACAACACAGTGCCGTGACGTGACTAGAACCCGCAACCCTTTGGTCACGAGTCTGGCGTCCCACCGCTAGACTGTCGTGCCTCCTAATCAAACTTCACATGTACCTCTATCCAGTCACTACTATTTCAGTTGTTCCTCACTTCAGCCATCAATAATCTGGTTGTCACATTATCCATCAGCAATCACTAATCTGGTTATCCAACCAGTGTTTCAGGGGTCAGAATAGCCATTTTTGTATACCAAATTGTCCCAGTATCCTGTCTCAGAGGCCAAGCTACTTTAGCTTGGAATGACAGTGTCTGTATTGTCAAAGCTGTTCTGTATGTACATGTATAGTTATTTGAGTCAGACAGACTCTAACAGACACTTCACTACTGTAGGCTGCTACAAGTAAGTTTTGTTGATACTTTCTAACAGCTGTTGTCTGTACCTGTTGATTGATTTACAGGTAAGCTGACGGGTGCCAGGTGTCAGCATTTGGTGCTTGATGAGGCAGACACTTTATTGGATGACAGCTTCAGCGATGTCATCAAGAAAATAATGCAGAAATTACAGGTATGTCTATTGGACATTTATTTGTATATATTTTACAACAATTATGAAAAAATGAATTCCAACCCATGTTGTTTGATTTAGGCAGGTGACCCAATACCTTTCACGACTAATCATGATTTCTGCAGGTGACCCAAAACCTTTCACGACTAATCATGATTTTGTCAGGTGACCCAATACCTTTCACGACTAATCATGATTTAGGCAGGTGACCTTATACCTTTCACGACTAATCAATCAGGGGAAACAACCCAAGCCATCTTGGTGGAAGGTGAGTGGACTATCCGCTGCTCCGCATGTCCACCCTGATAAACAGATGAAGTACATTGATGTGTGAGATCTGTGAACATTTATTAAGGTTACAGGAAAATCCTTAACTTTCTTTGGTTATGGGGGACAGTGAAATATCTGTATTCATATCTGTAATTTGTAGATTATTGTACCCAGTGCATCTAGTGCTCTGACAACAGATGACCAACCGTATGTGATGTCTGGGACCCAGTTGCTCCTGATCAGTGCCACCATGCCACGCAGTCTGGATAGCATCCTTGAGGACTTTATTGAGGTATGTGGAGATTTCCCTGGTCCCATGTTGAGGTAAGGGTAGATAACTCTAATTGTACAGTGCAATCTTTTTAGATCATGGAGATGTAAGGACTGATATGTTGTCGCATAGGACTCCTTCATTCTGGATCATACTTAGTTAAGAGAATGGGATTCTAGCCTAGTCTGGACTCCATCTGTCAGGACTGTGTCATAGTAAGGGCAGGTTACTGTAGTCCAACTAGAGTCTGGACTCCCATCTCTCAGGACTGTGTCATAGTAAGGGCAGGTTACTCTAGTCCAACTAGAGTCGGGACTCCCATCTGTCAGGACTGTGTCATAGTAAAGGCAGGTAGCTTTAGTCCAACTAGAGTCGGGACTCCTGTCTGTCAGGACTGTGTCATATTAAGGGCAGGTAGCTGTAGTCCAACTAGAGTCTGGACTCCCATCTCTCAGGACTGTGTCATAGTAAGGGCAGGTTACTGTAGTCCAACTAGAGTCTGGACTCCCATCTCTCAGGACTGTGTCATAGTAAGGGCAGGTGACTCTAGTCCAACTAGAGTCGGGACTCCCATCTGTCAGGACTGTGTCATAGTAAGGGCAGGTAACTCTAGTCCAACTAGAGTCTGAACTCCCATCTGTCAGGACTGTGTCATAATAAGGGCAGGTAACTCTAGTTCAACTAGAGTCGGGACTCCTGTCTGTCAGTACTGTGTCATAGTAAGGGCAGGTAACTCTAGTCCAACTAGAGTCTTGACTCCCATCTGTCAGGACTGTGTCATAGTAAGGGCAGATAACTCTAGTCCAACTAGAGTCGGGACATCCATCTGTCAGGACTGTGTCATAGTAAGGGCAGGTAACTCTAGTCCAACTAGACTCTATAGACTCTATTATCCTGTATGACTATGGCAGTTAGGACCCAAAACTTGGGCATAGTCTCAATTCCTTCCCTGTTGACCATGTTTATTGAAGTATAATATAAAGCATTAAAAATAAGACCAATGGCTTAATTTTGATACGTAATTTATATATATTTTGTTGGTAAAGGTGAATACCTTAATATATATCTTGGAAGTACACTTTATTATTGACATGCCGATCCTTTTTATGGGTAATGTATATTTATCTGGTGGGTATGAATATTGAAACATTCTTGTGACTATAGAGCTACATGTTGAAATAAAATTAAACACTTGAAGACAATTTCTTGCAAGTACTTTTGATGCAATTTACATTTGTATTTCAAACAAATATATACAAAACTATAAATATAATTGGAAAAAAAAGACAGAAAATGAAATTGAATATGTAGTTAAAAATGTACTGTTAATAAAATAAAATCACCTGAAGAGCCCCAAGATGGGTGAAAGTACTTGTGAGCTATAATAATGACCTCAAGTGTTTTATTTCATTTCTGTATCCAATTGGTAATAATAATATATAACATTAATATATTGCCTTATCTAATTTGCAAAGTTACTCTAAGGCGCTGGTATAGACTTATACGTAAATAAATAAAGACTTCTCTATCTTTATGTCTGATTTTTTTTGCTGGATTGTTTATTTCAGATTGAATCTTTCCAAAGAATAAAGACTGAGAGCCTACATCGCCTGTTACCACATGTTCCTCATACATTTATGCGCCTCCATCATGAACAGAAGGCTGGTAAGGCATCACTAGTCGTGTAATGTATATATTTCAGGGTTTATAGTTTAGGTTTTGTAGAGTGATATCTTCCATAACTATATGTTTCATCACTCCCAGCTTGCTGTTAACTTTTCTGATAATTTCAGAATTAAAATACCATCATATTGCATGAATGTTACAATGCCTGAAAACATTAGAGTTTTGGGAGAAATAAAATCTCAAACTTGTGATCTTTTGGCATGATTTATATCTTTCAAGTAAATTATAATCATCACTTGTTAGACATTCTTTATGTGTATGTTAGCTATTTAGTGATTTGTGTCCGACACTTCCTGTAATGATTCCAGAATAACCCTTAAATACACATTATCAATTTGATTCTGACAGATGAGATACTGAGGCTGGCAAAGGAAAGTCTGGCTAACAGCATTCCGACCATGATTTTCTGTAACAAAAGTGACACGTGCTTCTGGGTCCACAAGTTACTGAAGGAGCATGGCATCCACAACATTGTTCTCAATGCTCAAATGGACCGCAAGGTCAGTACTTCTAATTTAATTTGTTGTTTGTTATGGAATATTTTGTCTAACTTGTCAAAGATGATGTTGAAGCTACTATAATGAAGGCATATTTACTAGTTCTTAAATACAAAAATGTTTTAATAACCACCATTAAAATACACAAATGTTTTAACGACCACCATTAAAATAAACAAATGTTTTAACAAGCACCATTAAAATACACAAATGTTTTAACAAGCACCATTAAAATATACAAAAGTTTTAACAAGCACCATTGAAATACACAAATGTTTTAACAAGCACCATTAAAATACACAAACGTTTTAACAATGACCATTAAAATACACAGATGTTTCAACAACCACTATTAAAATACACATATGTTTTAACACTAAAAAATTCCAATAATTTGCAAATTTATCTGTGAACAAATCCTGAATGGATGTAGTAGAGACTTGGGAAAAGGGCATGGTGCAGAAGTGTTTTTTGTCTGTGTTTCAGCTGAGGAGCGGCAAATTTGCTAATTTCCAGAATGAAGCTGCTGATATTTTTGTGTGTACCGACATCTGTTCTCGAGGTCTGGACACACTCAGGGTATGTAATCATTATGACATCCACAGTCAGGATATTTGTTTCAACATCACATATTTGTTCAGGGTGTGTATTATTTTATTCACAGTCAGTGTTGTATTAATTATGATATCTATCTCTATACTATTTTGATTGCCTATCCCAGTATGGGAAACAGGATACATGAAGACTTCTCAATAAGAAAGGATGAATGGGTGAATATCTAGATTTAAAATCTGTTTTGTAAACTGAAAGGTGCATGCTCCCTGTTAGCATAAAGAATACCAGATTTTTTTGCTGCAGTTATTCCCCAATTTTGTAAAATTGTAATTTACCTTTCAGGTGATGAATTAATAATCCACTGCCAGTAGTTAATTACCTATATATGTAATTTACCTTTCAGGTGATGAAGCAATCATCATCTACATGTAGATAGTTACCTATGTATGTAATTTACCTTTCAGGTGAGGAATCAATCATCATCTACATGTAGTTAATTACCTATGTATGTAATTTACCTTTCAGGTGAGAAAGCAATAATCATCTATATGTAGATAATTACCTATGTATGTAAATTACCTTTTAGGTGATGAAGCAATAATCATCTACGTGTAGATAATTACCTATTTATGTAATTTACCTTTCATGTGAGGAAGCAATCATCATCTATACGTAGTTAATTACCTATGTATGTAATTTACCTTTCAGGTGATGAAGCAATCATCATCTACACATAGTTAATTACCTATGTATGTAATTTACCTTTTAGGTGAGGAAGCAATCATCGTCTACACATAGTTAATTACCTATATATGTAAATGACCTTTCAGGTGAGGAAGCAATCATCATCTACATGTAGTTAATTACCTATGTATGTAATTTACCTTTCAGGTGAGATGGCAATCATCATCTACATGTAGTTAATTACCTATGTATGTAATTTACCTTTTAGGTGAGGAAGCAATCATCATCTACATGTAGTTAATTACCTATGTATGTAAATTACCTTTCAGGTGAGGAAGCAATCATCATCTACCTGTAGTTAATTACCTATTTATGTAATTTACCTTTCAGGTGATAATGAAGCAATCATCATCTACATGTAGTTAATTACCTATGTATGTAATTTACCTTTCAGGTACAGCTGGTGATTAACTTTGACCTGCCTTCATATGTATCTGACTACATTCACCGTTCGGGGCGGGTAGGACGTGTAGGGTCCAAGGACGGTGGTCGTGTCGTCAGCTTTGCCACACAAAAGTGGGACGTCAAGTTGATTTGGAATATTGAGGTAGGTAATGACTTCAGGAAGGAGACAGCTGCTTAGGCCTCATCAACATAAAAAGACAAGTATTTATACAAATGTATTACAGAAGGATATTGAAGGAGATTTTTTTTAATTTTTCTGTGATATTATCAAGGGACTAGATTAGTCTCTTTTTGTTCTAAATACTGTTAATTTGAGACAGTAAGCAAAAAGATAGATAGCATTGTAAAAGAATGTACTTACTGTCGGTTATATACGGTATCAATTTTGAGACTGTTATTTTCTGTTGTTGTAGACGGCAGCAAGAAAATCAGCAGAACTTGAAAATGTGAACGCAAACATTAAAAGAAAAATTACAAGCATTGTGCAGAAGAAATTCCGAAAGCCATCTGAAAAATGATTAATGTATGTTCTTAGGAGGGTGTTGAATATAACTAGTAAAAGTTTTGTAAACCTTTAACTGTGATGGCAGTGAATGGTTCAAGTTCTGTAAGTGTAACACAATGATCAATGTAACTAATTCAGTTCTGTAAGTGTAACACAATGATCAATGTAACTGGTTCAAGTTCTGTAGTGTAAAACAATGATCAATATAACTGGTTCAGTTCTATAAGTGTCACACATCGATCATGGTAACTGGTTCAAGTTCTGTAATTGTAAGACAAAGGTCAATGTAACTGGTTCAGTTCTGTAAGTGTCACAAACTGATCAATGTAACTGGTTCAGTTTTGTAAGTGTAACACAATGATCAATGTGAATGGTTCAGTTCTGTAAGTGTAACACAATGGTCAATGTAACTAATTCAGTTCTGTAAGTGTAACACAATGAACAATGTAACTGGTTCAAGTTCTGTAAATGTAACACAATGATCAATGTAACTGGTTCAGTTCTGTAAGTGTAACACAATGATCAATGTTACTGGTTCAGTTTTGTAACTAGTAAAAGTTTTGTAAACCTTTAACTGTGATGGCAGTGAATGTTTCAAGTTCTGTAAATGTAACACAATGATCAATGTAACTAATTCAGTTCTGTAAGTGTTACACAATGATCAATATAACTGGTTCAGTTCTATAAGTGTAACACATCGATCATGGTAACTGGTTCAAGTTCTGTAATTGTAAGACAAAGATCAATGTAACTGGTTCAGTTCTGTTAGTGTAACACAATGATCAATGTGAATGGTTCAAGGTTTGAAAGTGTAACAAAATGATCAATGTAACCGGTTCAGTTCTGTTAGTGTAACACAATGATCAATGTGAATGGTTCAAGGTCTGAAAGTGTAACAAAATGATCAATGTAACTGGTTCAGTTCTGTTAGTGTAACACAATGATCAATGTGAATGGTTCAAGGTTTGAAAGTGTAACACAATGATCAATGTAACTGGTTCAAGTTCTGTAAGTGTAACACAATGATCAATGTTACTGGTTCAAGGTCTGTAAGTGTAAAACAATGATCAATGTAACTGGTAAATAGTATGATGATTTTAACTGGTAAAAGTTGTGTAAGCCTGTTACAGAGACGACTGTTACTGTCAATAAATTGTAAAACAGGCTTTTGACATGTACCTTATAAAACTGACAAGTCACATGTGCTAGTTTGACACACGCTTGATATCTTCAATTACAATGAAAAATAATTAACCAAAATCATCTCCTGTTTAAAATATAAAAATAGTTATTGTATAAATGTATGAAGGCTGTAATACAGACAGTTGAGTACTCCCATTGAGTGTTTTTGTTATGTGTTGTGTTGCCTACATTGCATAAAGTACAGGATATGGGAGGGGAGACTACTCATGCTAGAAATCTGCGGCCACATTATTTGGTTTATCATAGTATGTACCCCCGCCCAGAAGCTTTGTGCCGGAAGTAGAGAAATAGAACACTTGTCATTATATTTCAATCCTCTTGACAGTTTTAAATGCCAGGCTGCATATAAATATGAAAAAAAGATCAGCAGCAGGTTGATAAAAATAAAGTTTTACAATGGGGTTTAAAAGTGATCAGGTGGTAGAAAAGTAAAGTTTTACAATGGGATTTAAAAGTGATCAAGTGGTAGAAAAATAAAGTTTTACAATGGGGTTTAAAAGTGATCAAGTGGTAGAAAAATAAAGTTTTACAATGGGATTTAAAAGTGATCAGGTGGTAGAAAAATAAAGTTTTACAATGGGGTTTAAAAGTGATCAGGTGGTGGAAAAAATAAAGTTTTACATTGGGGTTTAAAAGTGATCAGGTGATGGAAAAATAAAGGTTTACAATGGGGTTTAAAAGTGATCAAATGGTAGAAAAAATAAAGTTTTACATTGGGGTTTAAAAGTGATCAGGGGGTAGAAAAAATAAAGTTTTACAATGGGTTTAAAAGTTATCAAGGGGTAGAAAAATTAGATTTAAAGGGTTTATTGAAAATATGTTTAAAATGTACAATCATTCAAGGACTTAAAAAAAGAGAGCTGATTTTCTGTGTTTAGAAATTCAATGTGATCGATCACGGTTGTAAAGGGGAAAAAATGCTTCCAAAAAATTAAATAGCTTTCCCCTTGTACTTTGGTTAAATACTGACCAATTAGAAGGTGTCCTTACTGTCTCATTAAGAAGTAAAACATACTGCTATGAAAGGAATCTATCCTTGTATTGTGGTGAGGGATGCAAACCTTTATGTCAGAGTTATTTCCCTTTATACAATATTCATTATGAGCAATAAATAGGATCGAGTTCAATCAACCCTCTTTTGTTGATCCATGGTACCAAGCCATTGTGATTCAGAGACTACAATTGACCAGTCAATTCAGTTGTACACAAATGGACAAGATGGGATATTTAACATGTCCATCCCTCTGTTATGATCTGTAAACAATAGTTGAATTTTACAAATACAAAGATAAGAGATTGTTCTACCATTTTGAGTTAGATTGAGGATTTGAATTTGTGAAAGGAAAGACAGCACTTTTGAAAGAAACTTGAATTTATGGTTGCCTCTCCTCTCAAAGTAATGCTAGAAACGAATACGATTTAAATGTAAGTGATTTTTAGTATCGGCTTGTTCGGACGAAGACCACAGATCATGATTAAAAATCAGAGAAACATCGAAATGAGAGGTTTGAGCTTACTTTTAATGGATTGATTTAAGTAGCAAAAAGTCTATTTGATCACCTCTCTTGTGTTGTTATTCCAAGCTCCTGTATGAAGGCACTATGTAATGCCATTAACTTCTTCAGCTCTGATAAATGTCATGAAAGTGACTATTTTTGAGATTTTATAATGCTGTAATAGATATAGAGAAAAGCAAATAACCTCGTTTATGTACTTCCATATACCACATTTATCAGATATTGTACTTAATGGAAGGTGTCACGACAGTATAACAGGAGAGGGAACGTGCTCTGTAGCCAGACTGTGAATTGAACCCAGGACCTCGGTATGCAAGTTCTAAACTACTGAACTACCTGATCACTGACGGTCACCTTGCCCAGTCACGCTAAACACATCCCTCCTTTTCTCAAGCCTTTGTCCACGAAGACAACATTATTTCTAACCCAGGCTTGGATATACCCTTGTTGTCCCAGGCTTGGATCTGCCCTTGTTGTCCCTGGCTTGGATCTGCCCTTGTTGTCCCTGGCTTTGATCTGCCCTTGTTGTCCCTGGCTTGGATCTGCCCTTGTTGTCCCAGGCTTGGATATGCCATTGTTGTCCCAGGCTTGGATATGCCCTTGTTGTCCCAGGCTTGGACATGCCCTTGTTGTCCCAGGCTTGGATATGCCCTTGTTGTCCCAGGCCTGGATATGCCCTTGTTGTCCCAGGCTTGGGTATGCCCTTGTTGTCCAATGCTTGGATATGCCCTTGTTGTCCCAGGCTTGGATATGCCCTTATTGTCCCAGGCTTGGATATGCCATTGTTGTCCCAGGCTTGGATATGCCCTTGTTGTGCCAGGCTTGGATATGCCCTTGTTGTCCCAGGCCTGGATATGCCCTTGTTGTCCCAGGCTTGGATATTCCCTTGTTGTCCCAGGCTTGGATATGCCCTTGTTCGTCCCAGGCTTGGATATGCCCTTGCCAAGAACACTTACTACAAACATGCTCTGTCACAATAATCAACATAGCAAAAGAGGAAGTACACTGTAACAAGAGAGTGAAAATACAATGGAACCAGAATGGGATTCAAACCCGGAGCCCATCCCATAACCATATATATATTTCATAGGCATAAAAAGATAAACTCAGACATATATTAGAATTGACCCTGGGTTATGGTCCCGGCCCTAGGGACTAAATTTCTGGACCATAACTGTAAAAAAAAAGTTCAGATCCCCAACCCATAACCATATATACCATTATCCAGGTGAGTAACACAGGCCATTTGAGCCTCTTGTACTCATTTTAAGAAAATTCCAAGCATTTTTTTCTACAATTGTAAGATGTAGTACATTTATACTGTGTCGCGCGTGCCACTAATTGGGGCGCGTACTTTAATGATGTGGACACTGGAGATCACGTCATTACTGAGGACATGTTTTCCAGGTCGTATTATCTAGTGGTGTGTGCCCTTTTGGAGTCGTAACAGAACCGTCATTACTGTATCAGGTAGCCCAGTAAATCACAGGTGAGGCAACGTTAAGTATGTCAAACTTCCGCTCCTGTCCTCATTAGACACAAATGGAAAAAACACATCCTTAATAGTTTTTAAGGAAATCCTGGATTAAGAGAAATACGCGAAAGTATCTAAATGAAGTGATAGTTACGAAAGTCATCAGGCGAATACATAGCTCTGCGCGTCTCCGGTATAAAAAACTAAAATATGAAGTCAGATTCATTAGAAGAGAGCTCGGGTTCAGTTTAATTCCTGCATGCTGTCTAAGAAAATGTCAGAAATCTTTGTACATACTGCGTTAATCTAATCTATTTCGCTTGTCGCATCATGTCACGTGACTTATTTTATCAACAGTAATGACATGTGATCTGACACCTTATTCTAAACGCGTAAGGTACGCTTTTATTATGATAGTTATAAAAATCAAACACAATAGTTCTGCGGAACATTTCTCCAAAAAAAGTATATGCTTCGATTAAAATCGCTTGTTTTTTTCTTCACATTTTGCAATAAAAATAATTAAATAGATCGAATGAGACCGGAAAACAAGAAAATATAACATAAAAGGGCGCCAGGTATACTACCGCCATTTGTCAAGATACATTTTAACGTTGTAAAGGGGTTTGGCGATAAATTGTGGGAAACATATAAAGGTATTCTATGTGTCGGTAAGCGTGGAGGCAAATGAGACAAGTCGCATCATATGGAGGTTTTACTTTATTGTGACGCTCGTTTAAATGTGACGTGTCCCTGTGGTAACGACTCGCATACTCTCGACAGTTTGAATATAAGAAAATTCAATTGTGAATTTCGCAAGGTTAAAGCATATAGTAAATCGGATTATAAATCGGAAA
This sequence comes from Mizuhopecten yessoensis, assembly GCF_002113885.1. Lineage (NCBI taxonomy): Eukaryota > Metazoa > Mollusca > Bivalvia > Pectinida > Pectinidae > Mizuhopecten > Mizuhopecten yessoensis. The sequence continues at coordinate 252,459 of NW_018408441.1, forward strand.
ATTCAGACAGTGTAAGGGTATTTGTACATAAGATCACAGCTGGCAAGCGTGGTTCTGGGTATTCTAACTCGCGGACCCGAGGACGGACCAGCTGTCGCATCTTCCACACCTGACTCCGACTCCGATTAGTATACATTGACAGCATGTTACAAATCTAGTGTTATCTCCCAAGAACATGAATGGAAGGCAAGTAAGAGCATTACTGCCACATTACAGATTAAAATATTTACAATTCGAAATTAAATGAACATAAATAAATTAACAAACTTTTGATACATGTAACGTCAACATTATGCATGGAAATACAAATTCTTCTGTGGAGATATTCAGATGATTACAATTATCATTTATAAAGTAAGCCTAAATGTATTACACGAAAATATATGGAAGTGAACTAAGAAATACTAGACTATCTTAGAGTACAAACGGGGAAGAGGTGTATGTTTAGAAAGGGGATATAGGCGGTTAAAACGAAATCCCTAACGCGTGCCCCTGTCTAAATGTTTAAAGAATTCTATTAAACACCATCTCTATGACGTCACTGGGTAACACGTGTCGACGAGAGGTCGATGCAGTGTACGTAGGTGTGGGTAATGTTTGTATATATATTTTAATATTAAACAGTTTTTACTGCTGTTTGGCACGAATAAAGAGATCAAAGTCATTTGGTGAATACTGTTGATTATTCATTTCTTCATTACAAGCCACAAAAATGTCCATCGAGTATGCATAGTTATCCGCGGAGTCATTGTCCATCCAAAGCCACGCGGCTTTATCAAGCATCCGATGAATATGGAAGGCTGAAGAACCTTAGACACTGCAATCTTGTCATGTAAATTAATGGCGAATTACAAAAAAAACACATTATGAAATGTTATGTCTTGCACAATTTGATTCTTATTATATCTACATGCACAATTATGAAAGTTAGCACTATGTCTGACGCTGTCGTTACACCGGCGGGTAAACGTAACTGGCTTTCACCAGGCTACATAATGTATCTAATTAAAACCTCCCAACATGTATACATGTTAGGATACTAATCAACGTTTGTAGCAGTCAAATTACTTCCACACAATTGCATATTAAATTTAACACGTTTGTGAAAACCGCGTTGTAACTCAGACCTGGTGCCATATGGCACTTCTGAGTATAGAACAATGCATGCTCAGGAACTCCACAAACGCGCACGCGCAGTATAACAGGTGCCTGATTCAGCGGGGTTTTCGAATGTGAACCAGGTGTATCCTCTGTCTGGTTAATTACCGACGATCGACAGTGGCCATTCATTGGGGTAAACAAATCGACAATACCTCGTACGTAACTAATATCTGTCGAACTCCGTCAGCTGGCAGCGTCCCTTTTCAACATTTGGAAATTAAAGTAATTTGATTAGCGGGTTATGATTTATTTATACCAACCAGGGGTATTGTGACTAAATGGAAGGTTTTTGGCGGTGAGAAAAGGTAACGTAAAGCTTGGTGTCAGTTGCCTGTGCACAAATGCTGTGCTACCTGATGTAAGGCTCATTTGTTTTAACCCACACCTAAACGTACCACCGCGAGTGGTGTCCAAATCTGTTAAATAATTTAGGAAGCTCCTATCTGTGACGGAATGAGCCTAACGATTACTTCCGGCATATACATTTACCCGTATATAGATATCACATTACAGATAATATACGATGCAATCACGACGCCTATACTAGTTTTCAGCTCACCTGGCACGAATTACCAGTTGAAGTGTCGTCCGTCGTCTGTTGTCCTTCAACTTTTTCTTTGAACGACTTCTTTTTAAGAACTGGAGGATGTAGGGCCATGCTATTTGGCCAGTAGGTACCGGGGATGGAGTGCTATAAATGGTCCTTAAATAAATGACATTGACTTACTTTCAAGGTCACAGGGGTCAAATATGCAAAAAACTTTTAACAACTTCTTCAGAATAAACAGGATGCCCAGAGCAATTATACTTGGCCAGAACGTACCTGGGACAAAGTGCTATACAGTTTTATCCTAAGGGTGTACTAGGATAAAGGATAAAACTAGACTAAGGATAAAACACCTATAGAAAACGTCGCAGAAGTCGTATAGAAAATCGAATGCAAAAACTGCGACGAATCGTATATTGGAGAGACTGGAAGGCGATTTGCGGTCCGCCTTGGCGAACACCGTAAAGATTCACCAGATCAGAAAGGAAACAGTCGGAGTCCAAGCTAAATAAATCAGCAATCACAGACCATACCACACTGAAAAATCATGTGATTGACTTGGAAAACTCCAAAGTATTGGACAGAGAAAGCAATCTGTTCAAGCGGCAGATAAAGGAAGCCATCTAGATACGCCGCACTGGGCCAGTTCTAAATCGAGATGAGGGGGCTCATAGACTCTCGCACATATATGACCAAGTATTAAACAAAGCGTAGCTGAATCGAGTCATTTACGTACGTATATAACAACAACATGTATTGTACATACCCTTACAGTGTAGCCGAATCGACATCGATTTTGTGGACAAATCGTACACATTTTACCCCTTTGTGTGCATACGCTTCACTGGTCATTTGTCTAATGAATGTGACAGTGTACATATCGTACTAGTCATCGAAACGTCACATAGAAACTCTTATTGGTTGTTTTAAAAGAACATACAGAAATCATTTTACCGCATGCTAAAACTATAATACATTGTAATTACATCATCACACACATTTAACTGCAGGCTAACACTAGTATACATTTTAATAAACATCATTACACACATTTTACCGCATGCTAATCATACATATTTTACCACATACTGAAGTTATATACATTTAAATGACACCATATGCGTTTTTCCACGTGCTATATTAAATACCTTTTAATAACCATTGATAGCGTGCATACATTTTACCGCATCCTATAAGTTAGCACTGTATTTCAATCTCACAAGTTTTACCGCACTATAAAACTACTGTGCTATGTAACAACGCCATCGATCATAACATTGATTTTTATTTAAACATATATTATTGTAGGAATGATGCATACGGATTGGACAGAAATACATTGTATCACATAATTGTACCAGATGCTGAAACTAGTACACATTGTAACAGCACAAAACCACATTGTTTCTATGTCGCGTGTGTAATAGCACAGTGACGTCACAATACAAGGCAATAATGAGACGGAGTTTGAGGCAATCGTAATGTAGTTTTTTCTGGTCATATTTGGACTCGGATGAATTTCTCTCGTGTTAAAATGTGAACAGTCTCTAACACAACGAAAAAAAAATAGCTTAAACCTGAATATTCAATATCAAATTCTCTATTTTATCCGCGACCTCACTGTCGATTCGCAATCAATGGACTCCACTGTAAACACGCTCATAATAGTAACGTTATTCAACACCCACGGCCAATAGGTGATTAACTCTCGGGCTCAAATGATTGGTAAACAACTCCGCCTAGTTGTCAAAATGTCAACTCCATACATTTTAATATCGTCGCTCTCAACATGCCTCAAATGTCCTCACATTCATGCGAGACCTAACTGTCAGGAGCAACAGTTGGCCGCCTGCTGATTGGTCCGTTGATTAAAGTACTGCACGCGACAGGCGTTACGTCACGGATGTCTACTTCCTGTCGTAAAGGCATGCAGTAGAAATTGTCTAAGATAAGAATCGAGAAATATTGAAGTATTCTGTCATTTCGTCACGTTTCATATCAATTAATAGCAACATTTTAATATTGAACAAATGAAAACCTGAAATACAGACATGCAGTTCTGGTCCAAGTGACTCACAATGAGTGTTTCGTTATGATTTGACAGCTTAACAAACTAAATAATATCTTTTTGCTGTCACAAGGAACTTCATGGAGACATGGTAAATCATTAACAATTGCACACACACCTTTTATCGTAATAACTGTGTAGAGTTAGGACATAACTTGCGCTAACATCCGGGCCAACAAGAGTGATTAATATAAGTTGAGATAACTTGTTTCATAATTGTTGTAACATAAATAAAGTTTACATTTTAGTTAGGACATACGACACAAACTCAGTGATGTGAGCAGGAAAGTCTAATGCTTTAAAGTCACATTGAACACAATCAGCGCATACAAGAGTCAGGAATATATATTGAAAGATTATTAGAAGGTATATACTGTTATTTACGTTTTTTGTTTAATCTCCGAAGCGCATAACTATATTTCATAGACGATGACATTTTAATTATAAACGTAACATTACCATAGAGGCAACTATTAATAAGTTGCAAGGTTTCACAGACATAAACGTCTCATTCTACGGAGCTTTATCGTAGCCTACACGCGCTGTGTGTCTGGAGAAAGTCGTCCACCGATCACATCCCGGTTAAAGGATGTAATTATCTCACGATACGGCTATTCTTTCACTTGTAAGTTTTCTATCAAGAACAAAACAGAAACTTTTGAATACCGCTTTGTCAACGTCTCAGTTAGTTTGGACAGCGTATGGCTTCGATCCGTCCAACAAACAGCGTCTCCGAGAAACCGCCTGCATAATTATGCAGCTCAAGTTTTAGCGTGGAGATCAGGCTTGCTACTGTAAATATGTACCCGGACATCAAATCGAAGCCTAACGTAAGATCAGAACGCTAACGTCAACAACAGTACCAGTGTAGATCGATATCGCCTCTGATGATCAGCATACCTGTACAGGTAGCGTGGAGTCCACGGGAGAACATGGCCATATCTAAGGACGTGTCTGGTGGTGCAGTGAATAGCGCTTTTACCAAGACGGCCGGGGTTTGATTCCCCGATCGGACGTGAACAGATATTCGGTCACCTGCATGTCCGACTACTTGGCTTTTACCAAGGTACTAAGGTTTCCTTACGCAATAATACCCAAGCTATCATCCTTGTCAACAAGAGTGATTTACATAAGTTGAGAAACATTTTTTTTCATATTTGAAAAACCGAGGGGTCTTTTACATAAATTGCATGCTTATGGTATGATAGATGTTATTTTTGGTTTATATTAATGATATTGTTGATAATTCAAATAGTATTTCACGCTTATTTGCTGATGATACCTCTTTGATGTATTCTTCGTCTTCTTATGCTGATATTGAAATGTGTGTAAACAGAGATTTGGAAAAACTTGACAAATGGTCACGGGATTGGCTTACTTAATTTAATCAACAGAAAACTGATGTGTTATTGATATCTAATTCACGAAATATACTTCCTTTACAGATTTGTTTTCGTACTGAGACTCTGAGTTGTGTTGAAAGTCATTTAAACAATAACTGGTTGTCTGGATGTAATTATTGTTGATATAATTACAAGTGGCCTCTGGCAGTTGTAATTATAGCCTATATAATTACACTTGCCCTCTAACACTGTTGTAATGGGACGGCGCGGGGGCAAATGTAAATATAAACATTTAGGCGTAATATTTAGTGCAGATGCAAAATGGTCTTTACATATTTCCGAAATTCAAAAATCATGTATGAAAAAGGTATCAGTACTACGAAAGTTTATTTTTTTGTTGAGTAGGAAAACTTTGTTAAGAATATATAAAGTATTTGTGTTGCCTGTGTTGGAACATGCCTGTGAAGTTGGGGATGGTTGTTAACTAAACCTGAACAAGTTCAGCTTGAAGCAGCAAGAATTATTACTTGCCTACCCGCTTTTTCTAGTAAACAATCACTGTATCAAGAATCCCAACTTTAACCTCTATCTGAAAGAAGAAAACTTAAGAAACTTTCCCTTATATACAAACGCCATAATAAACAAACACCTTCTTATTTAACTAACATTCTTCCTCCTAAAGTATGCGAACGCAAGAGCTACAACTTGAGAAATACTGAAAACTACACTGTTCCCAATTTCCGACTGTCTAGTTCATTCCAATCCTTTATTCCTTCTTCTATAAGACTATGGAAGATTTACCAAATACTGTCAGAGAGCAGCCATCCGTTAACATTTTTAAATCATCGATTCAGCGTAACCAAGGTTACTTGTTGCCTAATTTTTGCATGTAGGAAATCGAAAACTAAATGTTTTACATACAAGATTGCGTCCTTCATGTAGTAGTTTATGATTTGTATAGAGTTAATATTATAGGTGATCCAATGTGTGCATGTGGAAATGAGTGTGAAAATGATTGTATGCTGTATATCAGACAAAGACAAATTTTGATTGATGATATCTCACGTTATTGTAATATTTCTCTAAATGTTATTCTGTACGGTTCTCCAAACTTGTCAGATGAAGACAATGAAAATATCTTCCATATAATCCAAACATACATTAAAAATAGTTACAGATTTTAAGGTCAGTATTATTATTCTATCATCTCTCTTTCTTATTTTTTCTTCTTCCCTTTTCCCTTCCTTTCTTCTTTGTTCTTCATATATATATATATATATATATATATATATATTATAAATATATTTGTTGTTGATGTCATGTAATTAATATAATGAAATGTATTGGAGAGGGCGTTTCTAAGTTGAGATAACTTGTGCCTAATCCTTTTTGCTGAATGACAAATAAAATATGTTTAAATCAAATCATATTTGAAGTAAAATGAATAAAGTTGAGTTAAAGTGTGAAGTTGAATCAAAGCAATTCTTGTTCAACTGACATGAGACCCTGAATTGGACAATAACTATATAATTGTATGTATGATTGACATGAGGCCCACAGTGGGACAACAACTATATAATTGTATGTTTGAGTGACTTGGGGCCCACAATGAGCAACAACTATATAATTGTATGTATGAGTGACCAGAGGCCCACAGTGGGACAACAACTATATAATTGTATGTTTGAGTGACTTGGGGCCCACAATGAGCAACAACTATATAATTGTATGTATGAGTGACCAGAGGCCCACAGTGGGACAACAACTATATAATTGTATGTATGATTGACATGAGGCCCACAGTGGTACAACAGCTATATAATTGTATGTTTGAGGGACTTGGGGCCCACAATGAGACAACATCAATTGTATGTATGAGTGACTTGGGGCCTATAGTGGGACAACAATTATGTTATTGTATGTATGAGTGTCATGGGCCTATCGTGGGACAACAACTGTATAATTATATGTAGGAGTGATGTGGGGCCAACAGTGGGACAACAACTATATACTTGTATGTATGAGTGACTTTGGGCCCATAATGGGACAACAACTATATAATCGTATGCATGAGTGACGTTGGGCCAACAGTGGGACAACAACTATATACTTGTATGTATGAGTGACATGGGGCCCACAATGAGCAACAACTATATAATTGTATGTATGAGTGACATGGGGCCCACAGTGGGACAACAACTATATAATTGTATGTATGAGTGACATGGGGCCCACAATGAGCAACAACTATATAATTGTATGTATAAGTGTCATGGGACCTCACAGTGAGACAACACAAATTGTATGTATGAGTGACATGGGGCCCACAGAGAGACAACAACTATATAATTGTATGCATGATTGACATGAGGCCCACAGTGGGACAACAGCTATATAATTGTATGTTTGAGGGACTTGGGGCCCACAATGAGACAACATAAATTGTATGTATGAGTGACTTGGGGCCCATAGTGGGACAACTATTATGTTATTGTATGTATGAGTGTCATGGGCCTATCGTGGGACAACAACTGTATAATTATATGTAGGAGTGACGTGGGGCCAAAAGTGGGACAACAACTATATACTTGTATGTATGAGTGACTTTGGGCCCATAATGGGACAACAACTATATAATCGTATGCATTAGTGACATGGGGCCCACAGTGGGACAACAACTATATAATTGTATGTATGGGCGACGTGGAACCCACGTTGGAACAACAACTTTATAATTGTATGTATGAGTGACATTGGGCCCACAGTGGGACAAAAACTATATACTTGTATGTATGAGTGACTTTGGGCCCATAATGGGACAACAACTATATAATCGTATGCAGGAGTGACATGGGGCCCACAGTGGGACAACAACTATATAATTGTATGTATGAGTGTCATGGGACCCGCAGTGAAACAACAATGATATAATTTTATGTATAAGTGACTATGGCCTATAGTGGGACAACAACTATATAATTGTGTGTAGGAGTGACGTGGGGCCAACAGTGGGACAACAACTATATAATTGTATGTATGAGTGACATGGGTCCCACAATGAGCAACAACTATATAATTGTATGTATAAGTATCATAGGACCTCACAGTGAGACAACACAAATTGTATGTATGAGTGACTTGGGTCCCACAATGAGCAACAACTATATAATTGTATGTATAAGTGTCATGGGGCCCACAGAGAGACAACACACATTGTATGTATGAGTGACTTGGGGCCCACAGTGGGACAACAACTATATAATTGTGTGTAGGAGTGACGTGGGCCAACAGAGGGCCAACAACTATATAATTGTATGTATGATTGACATGGGACCCACAGTCGAACAACAACTATATAATTGTATGTATGAGTGACTTGGGTCCCATGATGGGACAACAACTGTATAGTTGTATGTATAAATGACATGGGGCCCTGACAAGGGGTATACAGGGGACATGTATCCTCTTGACAATTCGGAGGTTTACATGTGTCTGTTTTTGTTTTTGTAATGCTGGTGGTGCATTGGTTGTTTTTGCCGAAGTAATTCTATGGTGTTCAAGACGTCCCCTATGTACAATAAGATACTATAACAAAAATCACAACGTTTACAAATACATCTACTATCCCTATACTTTACACCGGGACATTTTTCGCTGCAGTATAACTTTCGCCCTTTTCGCCCTCTGTAATGAAGACGGATTTGTCATGACAGCAAATATTATATTATTCGTGTTGGTCTCCGCGTGTATAATGTTATAATGCACAGAACTTGATATTTTAAACATTGACAAGTTTAACCGTGTTAGATATTCAAATATATCCCGTTCGGTTCGTGAAACGTGTGTTACTTGAGCTTGAGTACAACAAGTTCTTCACTATAGAAAAGTCTGTCGCATTAGCAACTTTGATTTGTGGCGAATTTCATGGTCCGTCAGCCATGAAGTTATATCAGATATATCTTAATGTATATTAATCGTCCAAAACATTACCAGGTACGAAGTTTCCTTTCATCGCCTCGTGGCATGGCCAAGTGTACGACACACGGAAGGTATTCTTATGTCGATTCGTTATTGCATTGTTGTATTAACTTGTAGAGTTACGATTTAATTGCCGCGGGTGCAACTTTATTCGTGATAATTCTATGATATTATTAAAACACTCATAAATCAGCCAGCTAATGTGATCCTTCACCTGAGAGTAATCGTCGCGTGCTACCTGTCTCTCACGCGCCACTTCTTGGCGGTCGGTCAAAAAATGTTTGTTGTCCCTTTTTAAAAGGTATGGATACAATCTAAACCATTAAACTATCCATTTACAGAATGTCATCTCCCATCAGATGTACGGTCGTATGTCTGATGATCGGGGCAGTGCGATTGTTCGAATCACAATGGCCGACAAGTGCCTCGGCGATAAGACCTCCGATTGTGCCTGATACATATCTATTGCAGCAAGATATGAAAATGAGCCAACAAGAACATTTTAAGAAAAAGTATAATTTAAAGATATATATGCAAATTTCAAATGATAAAGAATTCTTCCTTTTTTTTGTGAAGAGTAGATAATTTGAGAAAGTGCCAAACGAAATGTTTTTTGGTGCAAAATTAGAAAAAAACGGCCATGTGTCGCTAGATCCACGTGTTTTGATACGCTTTTTATTGGCTAGGCCACCTGACTGACTGGCCCCAAGAAACCAAGTTCAAGTCCTTGGTCTTCTGAAAAATACATTTAGATGTCCAATACCCGATTTCGAATCAAGTCTTAAGTGTAACGTGTTATATAGTTAGCTAAGGAAACTACTGAAGAAGAGACTTGGCAAACTTAACATGTCAATATTGGTATTAGTAATCAGTCAAGATATGTATATATGTATGTGTATATACATATTTATTAAAAAAAATTGCTGGGGGACAATGTTTAAGTGCAGGTGCATTATTTAATTTTGTTGTATAACAATGCAATAATGGGTATGTTACTTTTATCCCACTACTGAATAAATAAATTGACGCTTTGTATTTTCTTTATATAAAACTGCAACACATTTGTTCTATTTGTATAACAACGGAACATTGTGTATCTTACTTTTATCACGATACTTAATTTACAAATTGACACTTTGTATTTGCCTTATATAGAAATGCAACACATTCATTGTATTTATAGATTAATGTAACTTTCTGTAAGTTGAAGTAAAATACAAAGTGTTACATTTTCATATAGATAAAATACAAAATATTTACAAACGATATTTAACACATTTGGTTTTGAATAAAATTATATCTTGCATATATTTTATATTAGGGGAAAAAAATCCAAAAAAACCCAAGTCAAAGTTAAAACTTTTAACACTTGTAAATTCTTTCAAGTACTAAATAATAATGCTAGAAATATCAACATATGTTTTCATGAAATGTGTTATTATTTATCTGTATCTTTTTAGCAAAATCGATTTTTTTTCATAAAATCCATGGATTTGGAAACATCTTTTTTTTCTTGCAACATTATGTTTTTGGGGGAGCAATTTAAAACTGAAAGAAAGGCATAAAGTCCTCTCCATTATAGTATGATTGTTCAAAAGAACATGAAAAGCGAGAAAATAAACGCGCTCCAATATCTTGTTTTATTAGATGTATGCATAAAAACAATTTCCTTTACAAACTTTTACACGAAGTAAAATGATATTTCTCGATTCCCGAAAGCATTAGGATGCTTGAATTTTTTCAGACACTTTACATTATAATGTGTCATAAAACATGTCCACATCTGACTGTATGATTTCACTAGAGCTTCCTGGCGAATCGACAATCGATCCTCGGAGATGAAGGGGTGTTATCCCAGTTGAGGAGGAAAATGGATACGACTCGCGTCACTAGAAGCATCCACTGTTCAAACAACGGCATCTGTCGGTAGTTGGAACCCGCGACCTCAAGACGGGCGTCAGATAAGGTGTCAAGCGGCCAGCATAGTCGAGCGGGGTTACTAACAGGGTATACGTATCTAAATGATGCTTATATTAACTAGCGTGGTACTGACAGGGTATCTGACGTGGTACTAACAGGGTATCTGACCTGGTACTAACGGGGTATCTGACCTAGTAATGACAGGGTATCTGACGTGGTACTGAGAGAGTATCTGACCTGGTACTGACAGGGTATCTGACGTGGTACTGACAGGGTATCTGACGTGGTACTGACAGGGTATCTGACGTGGTACTAACAGGGTATCTGACCTAGTACTGACAGGGTATCTGACGTGGTACTGAGAGAGTATCTGACCTGGTACTGAGAGAGTATCTGACCTGGTACTGACAGGGTATCTGACGTGGTACTGACAGGTCATCTGACGTGGTACTGACAGGGTATCTGACATGGTACTTGCAGGGTATCTGACGTGGTACTAACAGGGTATCTGACGTGGTACTGACAGGGTATCTGGCCTGGTACTGAGAGAATATCTGACGTGGTACTGACAGGGTATCTGACGTGGTACTGAGAGAGTATCTGACGTGGTACTGACAGGGTATCTGACCCGGTAATTACCGGGTTTCTCACCTGTACTTACAAAATATGTGACGTGGTTCTAACATAGTATCTGACCTGGTACTAATAGGGTTTCTGACCTGGTTCTAACAGAGTATCTGACCTGGTACTAACAGGGTTTCTGACCTGGTACTAACAGGGTGTCTCACCTGGAACTGACATGGTATCTAACGGGTTCTATCAGGATATCTGACGTGGTGCAGGCAGGGTGTCTGACGGAAATTAATAAGGCACCTGATTTGATACTGACAGGGTACCTGACGGATACTGATAATGTATCTAATTCGGTGCCGACAGTGTATCTGTTGAGTACAAAATAGATATCTGATTAAAGAGTATCTTGCTTAATTCCAGCAGGGTGTCTGGGGTATACATGTGGTACCCGATGGGTACGAACTGGGTCTGTCCGGCTGCAAAATTAATAGTCTATCTGACGGGTTCAAACAAGGTATTTGAGATTATTTATATATCTGACGGGTACTGATAAGGTATCTGAGATTATTTATATATCTGACGGGTACTGATAAGGTATCCGACATTATACTTACACAAGATATTTGACGGTAAATTATAGGGTATCTTTCCGGCTACTATCAGGGTATCTGATGTACTCTACACTGTAACTAGTTATCTGACGGGTACCAACAGAGCATCTTACAGTATTTACATGGTACATGTTTCTGACGGTACTAAGAGGGTATCTGACGTGGTACTGATTGGGTATCTGACGGTATTTCTATGGAACATGTATCTTTACTTGGTACTAACAGGGTATATGACGTTGTACTAACAGGGTACTAACCGGGGTAATGACATGGTACTAACAGGGTATCTGATGTTGTACTAACAGGGTACTAACCGAGTTAATGACATGGTACTAACAGGGTATATGACGTTGTACTAACAGGGTACTAACCGGGGTAATGACATGGTACTAACAGGGTATCTGATGTTGTACTAACAGGGTATTTTATATATTCCCTTCAATAGAGCTATACGTCAGTGTGTGGTATCTACATCGCTGTACTGTTAAAGTATGTTCTATTTACACGACACCGTTACCTGATGGTAGTTGCATGATAATACCTGGTACTGCCTGACGGTACATAGCCTGAATTTACGTGATATCTGTACCGAAATTACCCTGACTGGAACCTCTTGGGAATGAGTACGTAAATTGTATCATTATTGATTGTCTCCTAGGAATACCATTGTTAAACGGGCGCTATACTTTCTTGTGCATTTATTTAAACAAACCATTAAGTATTGGCCGATAAGAATTCTTCAGTCCTGGTTGTGTTTACAGTTAAATGGTCCTAATTGCGTACTGGGAACTGTCGGTCCCACAAGCACAACTCTTCAACTCGATTATCTCGCCACAATGGGCCGACCGTGTCGAACGCGTCCAATACATATAGGTGTCTATGGAAAATCCTACACCTGATAAAGTCACTAATGGCTTCTATTAATTACAGCTAGTGATTTATATTGGTTCAGGTGACCGTTTCCGTTGGCGGATACACCTGTATCATTTCAAGAGGTCTAGTGACTGTTAGGAATGTATCGGGTATCGATTGGACAGATATTCCGCTATTTACAGGTAGAACTAATACAGGTATTTCATCCGCGTTGAAGGCTTGTGGTCCTGCATATTGATACAGGTAACAATGTCCCATTTAGATTGTCTTTGTCTCTGATCTGACGCCAGACTCCAACGATCTCTGCCTCCGGAAGTGAGAAGAACATAGGAACTGTCGGTCCAAAATAAAATCTCAATACTGTCAATAGAAATTTGCGCTAAGGTATGCCAGACACGCATTAACCGTGCGGCAATGTACATATTAAGCTTTACCACAAGTGGTTTGCCTGTCTCCAACTAGAAATCTATATACGCGTTACAAAAGATATTGGGAATACTTTGGTTTTCCTTTAAACCCAATGAAGCTTCATTACGTCCGTAGGAAATCCGCCAAACTTGGCATTTGCCGAGAGCAATGAAGTATTAGGTCATAGGTATTTGGTCTTCAATCTGTTTAGCTCTGATTGACAGTATAGGACATTTACAAATATCGAGATAAGTTTTTGGCAGAACATTTTCCAGTTTGTGTCAGACCTTAGATTTCATGTCAGACTAATAAAGGCGGTAGGCGTCACACGGTCCGACAGTCGCGCTGTTTTACCCCGTAGAACAATGGTTTGTTGACGTCAAGCTGTGTGACGTTACGGACTTCGATTATAATCCGATTGTCGGAAAACCGGAAATAATCCGATCACTATTTAACTGGTGTAAGTTGGGTGATATTGCACAGAGTTTGTGGTAGTTTTGTTTTTGTGAAGCTTAGTTAAAACCCAACAGTTTCCGTAGTATTGAACAGTGGGTACGTTTTGGATAGAATTACACAAATATCCTTAAAAATAAATTTAAAAGTTGTTTGTCGTTGCGAAATCGAAATACTAAAATATCGATAAATAGAATGAATAGGGTTTTCTTTTTATTATTCACTTTTTTTTTTTTTTTTTTTTTTGGGGGNCGAAATGATTAGTTCGTGTCTTTCGATGAAATGTTACGCAAACGTTCCGACTTTCGCTGGTTTCAAATGCAATAAATATCAATGGAGTTATTTCAATATTGTATGATCTAAAGATAAATGTGCTACATATACATCCGATTATTTATAAATCTTTATAATGGTTCTGTTGACTCAAATATAGGTATATTTGGTAAGTTATTATGTATTAAAGAAACGGGTAGATTTACCTTATCATAACCTACTTTTAAATATACATGTATATGTTCGATATGAATAGCATTTTACGATATCAATATTGATACAAGATATATAGATAGATACAATAGATATGGTAATGTCTAAAGTCTCATGTAAACTTCCTCCGTTTAGTGAGTTTTTATTTTGATGATACACTCCTTCTTAAAAGTAGCTAGGTATTGTTATGTTCTGGCGAATTAACGATATAGCAGAATTAGCCATATTTAATAAGTTTTAAACCACACTTCAAGTGTCTATTGGTCATATTTGATACTCGGGTTCAAGTTCAATGTTCCGTAAATAATCGCATTTAGCCTGGCGGTTCTTTTTGGCGAAACACTGTATCGACTACAAACGTGTCGGTGTTTAAAACTTTCACGTAACGTAATTTAAAATTATCAATCACCAGTCTTACGTTAAATACGGCCGAGTCACGCTCGCAAGATCAAAGCGTACCTCAGACTAGGGACAGCGGATGCTCGGATCGTATCAGCGCTAAGTACCACGACTAATCAACCGTTCATTTCAGTGCAAATTTGGCATATTGGTTGGTGTAAAATTTTAATAAATTCATACTTGATATTTCAAAGAGAAATTCGAACGTTGATGAGCAATCGTGCTTAGAAAAAAATCTTTTGAATCCTAAGCGGAACATTATTTATGAAGAGTGCGTTGTAGTACCGGTGTTTTAACACCGAGACGAGTGTCCCGGCGGGCTGTACCTAATTGTCATAGCCCTGTCTATCTGTTTCCAATAAAGTGACGGTCTAATGAAAGGGGTGCCTCTTGTTCTTTTTTCTGTTCGCAATAAAAATGAACACAAAAAAGCATCTCTTCTGATTTAGGGGAGGCACATCTGTGTATGTGATCGCGACAACAGATGTACCGATGATATCGGCGGAATAGCTGCAATGTCCTGCATGCTTTTCACGTTTCTATATTGTCCAAGTGGGAAATCAACCTTTATGCACGTCGAGATTTGATGGATGTCATATATCCGATTATTATTAAAGATTTATTTCTCGTTTATTACACAATTTAACAGTCACACTGACACGTGATTTACTGCATTGCATATCCCAAGTTACCTTTCAACGCAAAACAAATTGACAAATTTTCTTTTAAACGGTTTTAATAATTGTCAATCTATTTGATTACAAATAAACAGTTTTAAAACGGAAAATTCTGACATCTGCAGAGGAAACCTTTACAGATATGAGTAATGCGAGGTAGTTCAGATTAACAAAACGTCAGTTTGAAATGTGTTTCTATTTACACGGGCAAAGCTATACAACTGATATATCATATATATTCATCTTACAAACAACATCAGGCATGGCTCTTTGTTTCATAGGGTATTTTATTGTGTGTAATTGTTTGTGATGCGGGCTGGTTTTTACGACATCGCTGATAATAATCGTCAACTCTTGTTACGACATGCGGGTTGCTTCATAGTCGGAATATTAATCACGATTTGAAAGCTAGAAATTAAAAGAATCCTAGATCTGTAAAAAGTTACAATAGCATAAAATATTTCATTTGAGGTGGACGTTTTGCTTTTTAACCCATCTCACCACCTGCGGCGGCTAATAAAATATGGAGCTGAACTGTTTTCATTGCTCTGTTCTCCGCGAGTTGCTTGTGTGCCATACATTGAGGTGATACATCGACACACAGGGAAAGTCGGGCAGATTCAGTCTCTTGATTTCTATATTGTCATACAAAGGTTTTGTGGCATCTCTAGATGAATAGAAAAATCACTTATTTTTCACGCTATCGTTTTCAATTAAAGGCGAATTCGACCGGAACTATATCCCCAGGCGACGTGGTTCACCGCACACCGTTTACTGAGCATTGCGCCAAATAGATAACAAACCAAACAAACTGTTCCGTGTCGTTGACAAGTTCCCTGTTCATAAAGTCTGCACATTCCCCCTACTTATGAATACATTGATTGATAGCTTACTGTGAAGTGCTGTAATGTAGAGTTACAGGTCCTGTCACCCGTGTCATCTAGTAATCAATTACGTTCCATAATACCGCATCAACATAAAAACGAGATCGCTACGCTTTTTATTATACAATTTCAAACGCTTTCCCAAAAACTAAAACATCATCACTGTCTTTCTTTGTTTGGTTGGGCGATTAAAGCTATCAGACACCCCAAGAAATATTGCGTCTCGGCAATAAAGCATACATATAGGTGGAGCGATCACACTTAAAATGCCGTATGATTCCTTTTCGCAAGCGTCTGATATATAGCATTCACATCAGAATTTAATGCATGATTTAATGAATGTTTGGTAGCACTTTAATATCACTGTTTGATACTGAAGTCAGTATTTTGGTATATCCCCCACGCACCAGAGTATAATATCGAAGTTAGTGATTGTTGCTTTCACTTTACAATAGAGTTTAATATTGAAGTGAGTTTTTACTTTCACTTCACTCTATTTTGCTTTCACTTCACTCTATTTTTATAATTGGGAAGAGTACGCCACTTGTTCCATTTATGCCGCACGAATCTATGAAGATAAGAGTATCAGTAGTTACACATCAGAAAAATAAAACTGACAAAATGTAATCAACAATCGAAACTCAAAATAACGGTAGAGGCCCTCAAAAACGACAGCCTTCTGAAATTTGTATGAAGCAACATTTGTTTTTATTAACAAGCAAAGCACTATTTTATCAATAGCAAAATATGTTTGCGCTTCCAGTGAACGCTGATGCAACAAAAGCATTGGTTTCTACATTGACCCCACCGACAGATGGTTTACCCCCACATTTTGGTCATTATAAAAACTGTCCTCTTTGATCTATAGTGACGTTTGTATATATGAGACGATACCAACAATTCTAAACGAATGCGTGATACACTTATATAGATAGGTGATATGACTAATTTAGTTTCGAATTGGTGATATCACCTTTCGTATGAGCGATATCACCTCTCCGAATCAGTGATATAACCAAAAGGAAATGAAGAGTAAAATGACAAACCATGGTAAAGACAATGTTGATGGAGTATAGATGACTCTCGATAGGTTTCGGAACTTGTAATTTTTTCGTGCTCATCGACAAGTGTTTCCCTGACTCAATCGGTCCGCCAGATATCGAGGAATCTAATAAATTGACGTCCGTTCTAGACAATAACAAATCGTCTTAAATAGTCGAATGTTTGTATGACAATGTGTCAGTAACCCCAGACAGGTGTTGGTGAATGACATTGTAATAGTTACTCCAGTCCGGTAGGCCGGTGTTGGTGTATGACATCATGTCAGTTACCCCAGGCAATAGGTGGTGTATGACATCATGTCAGTTACCCCAGGCAGTAGTTGGTGTATGACAAAGTGTCAGTTACCTAAGTCCGGTGTTGTTGTATGACATTGTATCAGTTACCCCAGGCCCGTGTTCGTGTATGACATTGTATCAGGTATTCCAGGCCGGTGTTGTTGTATGACATTGTATCAGGTATCCCAGGCCGGTGTTGGTGTATGACATTGTATCAGTTATTTCAGGTCGGTGTTGGTGTATGACATTGTATCAGTTATTTCGGGTCGGTGTTGGTGTATGACATTGTATCAGTTACTTCAGGTCGGTGTTGGTGTATACTATTGTATCAGTTATTTCAGGTTGGTGTATACTATTGTATCAGTTATCCCAGGTCGGTGTTGTTGTATGACATTGTATCAGGTATCCCAGACCTTTGTTGGTGTATGACAAAGTGTCAGTTACCCAAGGCCGGTGTTGTTTTTTGACATTTTGTCAGTGTCATCAGGCCGGTGTTGGTGTTTGACATAATATCAGTTCCCCGTGGCCGGTGTTGATGTATGACATTGTATCAGTTACCCAAGGCCGGTGTTGTTGTATGACATTGTATCATTTACCTAAGACCGGTGTTGTTGTATGACATTGTTTATCAGGTATCCCAGGCCGTTGTTTGTGTACGACATTGTATCAGTTTCCCAAGGCCCGTGTTGTTGTAGGACATTATATCATTTACCTAAGACCGGTGTTGTTGTATGACATTTTATCAGTTCCCCTGACAACATGTCAGTTACCCCAGGCAGTAGTTGGTGTATGACAAAGTGTCAGTTACCCAAGGCCGGTGTTATTGTATGACATTGTATCATTTACCATAAGCCCGTGTTGTTGTATGACATTGTATCAGTCACCATAAGCCCGTGTTGTTGTTTGACATTGTATCATTTACCTAAGTCCGGTGTTGATTGATGACATTGTTTATCAGTTATCCCAGGGCCGTGTTTGTTGTATGACATTGTATCATTTACCATAAGCCCGTGTTGTTGTACGATATTATATCAGTGATACCAGGCCGGTGTTGGTGTATGCCATTGTATCAGTTATTTCAGGGCGGTGTTGGTGTATAACATTGTATCAGTGTATCAGTTATTTCAGGTCGGGGTTGGTGTATGACATTGTATCAGGTATAAAAGGCCGGTGTTAGTGTATGACATTGTATCAGTTAGTTCAGGTCGGTGTTGGTGTATACTATTGTATCGGTTACCCCAGGTGTATGACATTGTATCAGTTGCCCACGGTCGGTGTTGTTGTATGACATTGTATCATTACCTAAGACCGGTGTTGTTGTATGACATTGTTTATCAGTTATCCCAGGGCCGTGTTTGTTGTATGACATTGTATCATGTATCCCAGGCCGGTGTTGGTGTACGACATTGTATCAGTTTCCCAAGGCCCGTGTTGTTGTAGGACATTATATCATTTACCTAAGACCGGTGTTGTTGTATGACATTTTATCAGTTCCCCTGACAACATGTCAGTTACCCCAGGCAGTAGTTGGTGTATGACAAAGTGTCAGTTACCAAAGGCCGGGGTTGTTTTATGACATTTTGTCAGTGTCATGAGGCCGGTGTTGGTGTTTGACATAATATCAGATGCCCGTGGCCGGTGTTGATGTATGCCATTGTCTCAGTTACCCAAGGCCGGTGTTATTGTATGACATTGTATCATTTACCTAAGACCGGTGTTGCTGTATGACATTGTTTATCAGTTATCCCAGGGCCGTGTTTGTTGTATGACATTGTATCATGTATCCCAGGCCGGTGTTGGTGTATGCCATTGTATCAGTTATTTCAGGGCGGTGTTGGTGTATAACATTGTATCAGTTATTTCAGGCCGGTGTTGGTGTATGACCTTGTATCAGTTATTTCAGGTTGGTGTATACTATTGTATCAGTTATCCCAGGTCGGTGTTGTTGTATGACATTTTATCAGTTACCCCAGGCCCGTGTTGTTGTATGACATTTTATCAGTTACCCTAGGCCCGTGTTTGTTGTATGACATTGTATCAGGTATTCCAGGCCGGTGTTGGTGTAGGACATTGTATCAGTTACCCCATGCCGTTGTTGGTGTATGACATTATCAGTTACCCAAGGCCGGTGTTGGTGTATGACATTGTATCATTTACCTTAGGCCGGTGTTGTTGTATGACATTGTTTATCAGTTACCTGAGCCCGGTGTTGTTTTATGACATTGTATCAGTTACCATAAGCCCGTGTTGTTGTACGACATTATATCAGTTATACCAGGCCGGTGTTGGTGTATGACATTGTATCAGTTACCCCAGGCCGGTGTTGGTGTATGACATTGTATCAGGTATCCCAGGCCGGTGTTGGTGTATGACATTGTATCAGTTTTTTCAGGTCGGTGTCGGTGTATGACATTGTATCAGTTATTTCAGGTCGGTGTTGGTGTATGACATTGTATCAGTTATTTCGGGTCGGTGTTGGTGTATGACATTGTATCAGTTACCATAAGCCCGTGTTGTTGTACGATATTATATCAGTGATACCAGGCCGGTGTTGGTGTATGACATTGTATCAGTTAACCCAGGCCGGTGTTGGTGTATGACATTGTATCAGGTATCCCAGGCCGGTGTTGGTGTATGACATTGTATCAGTTATTTCAGGTCGGTGTTGGTGTATGACATTGTATCAGTTATTTCAGGTCGGTGTTGGTGTATGACATTGTATCAGTTATTTCAGGTCGGTGTTGGTGTATGACATTGTATCAGTTATTTCAGGTCGGTGTTGGTGTATGACATTGTATCAGTTATTTCAGGTCGGTGTTGGTGTATGACATTGTATCAGTTATTTCAGGTCGGTGTTGGTGTATGACATTGTATCAGTTATTCCAGGCCGGTGTTGGTGTATGACATTGTATCAGGTATCCCAGGCCGGTGTTGGTGTATGACATTGTATCAGTTATTTCAGGTCGGTGTTGGTGTATGACATTGTATCAGTTATTTCAGGTCGGTGTTGGTGTATGACATTGTATCAGTTATTTCAGGTCGGTGTTGGTGTATGACATTGTATCAGTTATTTCGGGTCGGTGTTGGTGTATGACATTGTATCAGTTACCATAAGCCCGTGTTGTTGTACGATATTATATCAGTGATACCAGGCCGGTGTTGGTGTATGACATTGTATCAGTTAACCCAGGCCGGTGTTGGTGTATGACATTGTATCAGGTATCCCAGGCCGGTGTTGGTGTATGACATTGTATCAGTTATTTCAGGTCGGTGTTGGTGTATGACATTGTATCAGTTATTTCAGGTCGGTGTTGGTGTATGACATTGTATCAGTTATTTCAGGTCGGTGTTGGTGTATGACATTGTATCAGTTATTTCAGGTCGGTGTTGGTGTATGACATTGTATCAGTTATTTCAGGTCGGTGTTGGTGTATGACATTGTATCAGTTATTTCAGGTCGGTGTTGGTGTATGACATTGTATCAGTTATTCCAGGCCGGTGTTGGTGTATGACATTGTATCAGGTATCCCAGGCCGGTGTTGGTGTATGACATTGTATCAGTTATTTCAGGTCGGTGTTGGTGTATGACATTGTATCAGTTATTTCAGGTCGGTGTTGGTGTATGACATTGTATCAGTTATTTCAGGTCGGTGTTGGTGTATGACATTGTATCAGTTATTTCGGGTCGGTGTTGGTGTATGACATTGTATCAGTTACCATAAGCCCGTGTTGTTGTACGATATTATATCAGTGATACCAGGCCGGTGTTGGTGTATGACATTGTATCAGTTATCCCAGGCCGGTGTTGGTGTATGACATTGTATCAGGTATCCCAGGCCGGTGTTGGTGTATGACATTGTATCAGTTATTTCAGGTCGGTGTTGGTGTATGACATTGTATCAGTTATTTCAGGTCGGTGTTGGTGTATGACATTGTATCAGTTATTTCAGGTCGGTGTTGGTGTATGACATTGTATCAGTTATTTCAGGTCGGTGTTGGTGTATGACATTGTATCAGTTATTTCAGGTCGGTGTTGGTGTATGACATTGTATCAGTTATTTCAGGTCGGTGTTGGTGTATGACATTGTATCAGTTATTTCGGGTCGGTGTTGGTGTATGACATTGTATCAGTTACCATAAGCCCGTGTTGTTGTACGATATTATATCAGTGATACCAGGCCGGTGTTGGTGTATGACATTGTATCAGTTAACCCAGGCCGGTGTTGGTGTATGACATTGTATCAGGTATCCCAGGCCGGTGTTGGTGTATGCCATTGTATCAGTTATTTCAGGTCGGTGTTGGTGTATGACATTGTATCAGTTATTTCAGGTCGGTATTGGTGTATGACATTGTATCAGTTACCCTAGGCCCGTGTTTGTTGTATGACATTGTATCAGGTATCCCAGGCCGGTGTTGGTGTATGACATTGTATCAGGTATTTCAGGTCGGTGTTGGTGTATACTATTGTATCAGTTATTTCAGGTTGGTGTATACTATTGTATCAGTTACCCCAGGTCGGTGTTGTTGTATGACATTGTATCAGGTATCCCAGACCTTTGTTGGTGTATGACAAAGTGTCAGTTACCCAAGGCCGGTGTTATTTTATGACATTTTGTCAGTGTCATCAGGCCGGTGTTGGTGTTTGACATAATATCAGTTCCCCGTGGCCGGTGTTGGTGTATGACATTGTATCAGTTACCCAAGGCCGGCGTTGTTGTATGACATTGTATCAGTTACCCCAGGCCCGTGTTGTTGTAGGACATTATATCATTTACCTAAGACCGGTGTTGTTCTATGACATTGTTTATCAGTTATCCCAGGCCCGTGTTTGTTGTATGACATTGTTTATCAGGTATCCCAGGCCGGTGTTGGTGTACGACATTGTATCAGTTACCCCAGGCCGTTGTTGGTGTATGACATTATCAGTTACCCCAGGCCGGTGTTGGTGTATGACATTGTATCATTTACCTAAGGCCGGTGTTGTTGTATGACATTTTATCAGTTACCCCAGGCCCGTGTTGTTGTATGACATTGTTTATCAGTTACCTGAGCCCGGTGTTGTTGTATGACATTGTATCAGTTACCATAAGCCCGTGTTGTTGTATGACATTATATCAGTTATACCAGGCCGGTGTTGGTGTATGATAAAGTTTTAGTTACCCCAGGCCCGTGTTGTTGTATGACATTGTTTATCAGTTATCCCAGGCCCGTGTTGTTGTAGGACATTGTATCATTTACTTAAGGCTGGTGTTGTTGTATGACATTGTTTATCAGTTATCCCAGGCCCGTGTTGTTGTATGACATTGTATCATTTATCTAAGGCCGGTGTTCCTGTATGACATTTTATCAGTTACCAAAGGCCGGTGTTGTTGTATGACATTATATCAGTCATTCCAGGTCGGTGTTGGTGTATGACAAAGTTTTAGTTACCCCAGGCCGGTGTTAGTGTATGACATTGAATCAGTTATTTCAGGTCGGTGTTGGTGTATACTATTGTATCAGTAACCCCAGGTCGCCGTTGTCGTATGACATTGAATCAGGTACCCAATGCCGGTGTTGGTGTATGACAAAGTGTCAGTTACCCCAGGACGGTTTTGTTGTACGACATTGTATCAGTTACCCAAGGCCGGTGTTGGTTAATGACATGTTGTCAGTGTCATCAGGCCGGTGTTGGTGTTTGACATTGTATCAGGTATCCCAGGCCGGTGTTGGTGTATGACATTGTATCAGGTATTTCAGGTCGGTGTTGGTGTATACTATTGTATCAGTTATTTCAGGTTGGTGTATACTATTGTATCAGTTACCCCAGGTCGGTGTTGTTGTATGACATTGTATCAGGTATCCCAGACCTTTGTTGGTGTATGACAAAGTGTCAGTTACCCAAGGCCGGTGTTATTTTATGACATTTTGTCAGTGTCATCAGGCCGGTGTTGGTGTTTGACATAATATCAGTTCCCCGTGGCCGGTGTTGGTGTATGACATTGTATCAGTTACCCAAGGCCGGCGTTGTTGTATGACATTGTATCAGTTACCCCAGGCCCGTGTTGTTGTAGGACATTATATCATTTACCTAAGACCGGTGTTGTTGTATGACATTGTTTATCAGTTATCCCAGGCCCGTGTTTGTTGTATGACATTGTTTATCAGGTATCCCAGGCCGGTGTTGGTGTACGACATTGTATCAGTTACCCCAGGCCGTTGTTGGTGTATGACATTATCAGTTACCCCAGGCCGGTGTTGGTGTATGACATTGTATCATTTACCTAAGGCCGGTGTTGTTGTATGACATTTTATCAGTTACCCCAGGCCCGTGTTGTTGTATGACATTGTTTATCAGTTACCTGAGCCCGGTGTTGTTGTATGACATTGTATCAGTTACCATAAGCCCGTGTTGTTGTATGACATTATATCAGTTATACCAGGCCGGTGTTGGTGTATGATAAAGTTTTAGTTACCCCAGGCCCGTGTTGTTGTATGACATTGTTTATCAGTTATCCCAGGCCCGTGTTGTTGTAGGACATTGTATCATTTACTTAAGGCTGGTGTTGTTGTATGACATTGTTTATCAGTTATCCCAGGCCCGTGTTGTTGTATGACATTGTATCATTTATCTAAGGCCGTTGTTCCTGTATGACATTTTATCAGTTACCAAAGGCCGGTGTTGTTGTATGACATTATATCAGTCATTCCAGGTCGGTGTTGGTGTATGACAAAGTTTTAGTTACCCCAGGCCGGTGTTAGTGTATGACATTGAATCAGTTATTTCAGGTCGGTGTTGGTGTATACTATTGTATCAGTAACCCCAGGTCGCCGTTGTCGTATGACATTGAATCAGGTACCCAATGCCGGTGTTGGTGTATGACAAAGTGTCAGTGACCCCAGGACGGTTTTGTTGTACGACATTGTATCAGTTACCCAAGGCCGGTGTTGGTTAATGACATGTTGTCAGTGTCATCAGGCCGGTGTTGGTGTTTGACATAATATCAGTCCCCCGTGGCCGGTGTTTGTGCATGACAGTGTGTTACATGGCTGATCCGAGTCTGTTAAACATACGTTTTAATATTAAAGATGTTCAACTTTTACCACATATCTAAAGTTTTTTGTTTTGTTTAAAATGACTGATTAAAAGCAAAAGGTAAAGCTGTCGTTTCTGTGTATAAACCGATGTTTTGAATTCGTGCTACTAAACAATACATTATCTTATAATAACTCGTTTATTGTCGTTTCCTTATCATAGATATAATTGAGCCTTATTACTGAAGGCGCTACGTGTTGGTCAACATCCGTCACTAACCTACCGAGCAGACGATGCTAAGAGGCCCTGCCTCCCCAAGCGTGTGAACATTTTTCAAATCGACATTTATTACCTTTTATTACCATTTTGCTGTGATTGTTGCACTTTGAATGCGATATTTACCAATATTGCTACAGAGACAGTTATGGGAAGGCACTTTAAATCACAGACGACAAGAGTCGTTCACTGATAATTTACCACAAACGGTCGCGTCGTCGTCTGTATGTAACGCTATTAATATGAGGAATCGGCATTAATACAAGCGAATTACCCAAAAGTAAACAGGGTGTCAGTTCGATTGTTGTAGCTGGTCTTTAGATCACGGAGGCATGACGACGCTAAGAATCTAGATTTCGGAACACAAATCAATAAATCGATAAGGAAAAGTCCTTTCCATAGAAATTCCGGTAACACATTTAGTCTCCACTCTTTAAGAAATAAAATGTTTTCTTGACGAGCAAATGTTAACAGAGGTTGTCTGCAATCAATAAAGTAGGTTCAAAGGAATAATCTTATTGGAGATTAAGAGTAGCGAGTAAATGATAGACTTTTAATGCGACATTGTTGTTGTCGATTTCTATGTAAACACTTCAGAAATGATATTTTCTCGTATAAAATTAGATAAAATCGAGATCAATTAACTAGGTAATAATTTTGTAAGATGTTTTTTTTTGTGTTTGTAGATGTTGATAACCTTATCATGCTATTGATTTGTACACATGCCGAAATAGAACAACAGGATCGATCTAAACCAAAACAGAATTGTCAACAAACGGTTTGTTACCCTTATTATTATAGCACTCTATACAAATGGCATGTTGATATGATAAAAAAAAGTAATACTCCACAATTTACCAAATTTCCATACTTTTTTAATGACTTTTACAATCTCTTTCGTGTTTCATTATTACCACAAAAAAGTACCTGATAAATATTTGATGATTTTAACCCTAACTTTTACAAAACATCATAATATAAAATACCTAATTTGCTGAAATAGAATCTCTAAATGAATATAGGTTAAAATGTGTCGAACCTGTCGTTCAAAACTATACAGAATCGTAGTCACGTGAGACACATCTCTTATAAGATTTGTGTGTATTGTTTTATAGAAAACAGGAAAGATACATTCGGAATTTCCGCGGTGAACTTTCCCTGCTTTGTATGTGTCAGACTTCAAGCAAAAAGATTTATAGAATATGGTAAAAGAAATTATTCCAATTTATCTATACAGTACAAATAATAAGGCTTAAATTTCGATCTATTTTATTACTTAATCCGACCAACGAGCTGAAGGGAAAAGCCTAAAAAAAGATATACTATACTTTAATAAATTACCTTAAAGCATATATATATTATGTTAATATGACTTTACAAAAGAGAATAAACCATAAATCAAACGTTTGTATCAATCTGTTTCCTTTCGTTTTAGAAAACTAGATGATTGACAAATAGATAGTTGAAGGAGAACAGTCTGCCCCGCAATGTTTACTTCGTTAAAGGTAAGATGTCATTAATTAAAGAATATTGAATAAGAAACAAATTGATTGTTAATCGTCTTCCTACAAATCCTCGTTTGTATACAGTTTCTCCCGCTCTCTGTTTAAGTATTTCATGATTTTGTACGGTGTCTCTTTCCTGATCCGTACATTGATTAGGCTAATTGGAAACTGCACGGACGCAGTCGATTTTACTGCACTCTCGGAATGAGAATACAGCTGGTGGAACTACACGATCTCTTGTCATTGTTAGAAGTTTAGGACATTAAATGATTTCTCCGAGAGAGGGTCAAAAGTTTAATGGTAGAATTAACAATGTCCTATCTATTTTAGCGGAGGGAAAAATTACCTGACCAATTCCCATCACTGTTGTGGCTAATATCGATTCATAGAAGTGACGGGAAACATATGACACTTTACAATGATTGAGTATATTTGATTGAAGTATTAGTTAATAAATTTAAGCCTCATACGTGTTTGTTTTCAAATGCATACTTATTTTCTTGGTCTTTTTTTGCACGTGTTTAAAAAGTAATAGTTCTAAAAATCTTCAATTAATTATGATTTATGTGAAACCTCATAGGTAGCTAAATCTTATAGAAAACGTGTGCAGCTGATATTTGGACAAGGACACTTGTAATATATTACTGGGATATTTTATGGGTGTTTTTATATTAGATGAAATTCTGACGATTTGTGTAAAATCAAAAAGTGTGAACCATAGCAGTTCGTTACGTTCAGTTCAGTGTATTTAACTTTTCACGTGAATAATTCTGGTCTATTCAAACCATAGAAATGTTTTTTTATTGAAAATTTATTTACACGAAACTGTTCGAGGCCGACTTGATATTAGTAATGTATGTGTCATTGTACGTGATAATAGAGGTGTAGTGTTTATGTTTGGGCCATCAGTTCACAATAGACCGGTGTGGAGATGTAATATTTAGATTAGCACAGAGCTGACCCCTTGCCGATTGTACAATATTTGTATAGGCGGACGGTGCCGTATCATGTCGACAGACAATACCAGGTCTCACCGGAGGTCACGCCAGCTGATCAGTAGCCATTTTGACCGTAGGTGACATCTTTTCATATTCCGTATCGAACGGTATCGCTTTGTGTTACTGGACCTCAGCCTTATCTAAACACGAAAACGTCATCGGACCAGCTGGCCTATCGCCAATTTGGGCGGGCAGCACAAAACGCGCGCAATTCTCCAATAGTATGCAGGTGCGCAGACGACAAACTCTCGAGACAAACGCGTGCTGTATGAATCGCGTGCGTTCATTATTTTTAGCTCAGCTCTGCTTTGTCAAGGTCTCCAATAGTAGTTTTCTCAGAGATTTTACAAATACAGAAAATACAGGGCGGCTGACGGAACCCATGAAGGCAGGTGTCGAGAGGAAAGGAAAACAATGGAGTTTCCATAGAAACGTATCATCTTTCTAAATTTTAGCGGAGGCTGGTACTCATTTGACAGTTAACGTAAAAATGATTACATGAAGCCAAAATTCAGTAAACCCTATCGAGTTTCTGGACAATCTTTCCGTTCCATTGTTATGTTTCCTATTGAATACATCTCTGATTTAAAGTCGCAAAAATCGATATTTGCTATTTTGGAGATGCTGACAGGAAAGTAAATGTTTTCCCTCTATTAGACAACATTAAATTTTCTGGATCGATTTTTCTCTC
Source organism: Mizuhopecten yessoensis (assembly GCF_002113885.1). Lineage (NCBI taxonomy): Eukaryota > Metazoa > Mollusca > Bivalvia > Pectinida > Pectinidae > Mizuhopecten > Mizuhopecten yessoensis. Next base: position 280,663 of record NW_018408441.1, read on the forward strand.
ACATTTCTGTTAGGGCGCAGTGATAAGGAAAGTGTTTCCTAGCGAGCATAACGCTACAAGGATTTAACTTTGCACAAAAATATGAACAAGGGATTGGGCACACGTTAGTACAACATATCACAGCCTACAATCTACACGTATTCCACAATGTTCGATGTTAAATATTAAGTAATGATTTTATTCAAAAGTAGATTCACATAGGCATTGAAATAATTTATGAATAGATGATTTTATGATAATGAGTTTTATTGATATTTGATTATATCAAATATAAATATCCCAGGATCGTGAGACAACTTAAGACTTAATACACGCTTGTAAAATAACATTTTGGCACGGAACTGAAATACAAGGAAACGTTTTACTTTCTTTAGAATCTAAGTTTTTCTGGTGCTATGAATTGAAAATGACCACAGTCAGAAAATTACCACCGTCAGAAGAAAACAATACCGAAAAATTCATTGTCGGATTATGACAACGCTAGAAAATGATCAGAGTCTAAAAATGACCACCGTCAGTCAATAAATACCGTTTGAAAATTAACATCGTCAGAAAATATATACCGTAAAATACACAGACTGAAAATTAATTCTGTCAGAAATACACATCGTCAAAACTGACCACCGTTAGAGAATCATTCTCTTTTTCAACTCGTATGCTCAAAGCCACTTTATCTATAAATGTCTGACACTCAGTTATATTGTGTGGGGTTAAGGACTTGGCTGGCAACTTAAAACAATTTGAAGGTTTAAAAAGTAATTCCTCACTTAAATAAGTTTTATTATGAGTACAGAGTTTGTTAGAGCATAACAATCGTTTTATAAATATGGATATTTGAGTTCATTAAAACAAAATGATTGTCTCTGTGTCGACCTGTCGTCAGATATAATGAATTTAACAGCGACGTTTTCATAATGCAGATTTTTGTTAAATAAACATTGCGTGAGCAAACAGTGTTTTAAGTTTATTTTTTTTATAATTTTGTGATACCTTTACAGCATAATCAATAAAAGAGTGTGTTATAACTAGTTAAAAAGTGTGTTTGATGCTTAATGTAGACATGGAAATACACACGCCCTTAATACATAAATTCAATATTGTAATATTAATTTAACCGAAAGACGTTGACCATTACAGAACGTGATACTAGTGACACGTATTAATGTCTCCTATGAGTGTTTATTTAGGACCGGAATTAAATTCCCTCCAGCTTAGTGTAACACCTTTCCATGGGAATCTGGTAATCTCGCCTCCAGGTTTGTCAGGTCTTGTGGTTGTCGTGTGCACGCGCGCCTTGCTAACGTGACGTACTGGTTTACTGTGACCACGCGAACGCTTTGAAGTGATAAATACCGACAGAATGTGTGTATTTTGACATGTCTGTAAATATTTTATAAGGTTGTGGAGTTTCTCATGGGAGTTAGTGGGGATGGAAGATCGCATACCAATGTACTGAAATGTTATTTCAATCAGAACTACAATGACAAACTTTCATGACATGGTATTTGTTCGCGCAATAAACAAATGGACATAGTTGGGACGAGATCGTTTGGGTCTAGGTACTTTCAACTTCCCGATTGGAAATTCTTTAACGTGGAATTAAAACGTCGCACGCAATAACTAGTGGACATTTAATTACAAGAAAGACGACGTTAAACCTGTACTGTCTCGGGAATAGCAACACTAGATTGATCCAAATGTTTTCCTGTGGGAAAATCTAATATTTTCAGAAGTTCGCCTGTCATGAATTATCGGTATGAATGTGAGTGTATGTCGGGCGTGCGCCGGGCACGCGACCCTCTCCTCGCTCGACCAATCAATGAAGATTTTGTTTAGGCATTGTCGGAACCTGGGTCTATACAAATACGGTCAAATCAACCGTTCTGCTTGAATGATTCAATATCTTAATCCATTTGGAAGAAATTCAATTATTTCTTTGGAATCAAAGAATTCGAGGTTTTAAAATATTGTAATTACCTAAACATAACACATGTCACATGGGGAAATTCTTCTATAACGACCAGATTTATCTAATATTGTTCAAATGTAGCGATTTCGCACATTCAGAATATAAATCAAGCGGAAGTTTGTTTGATGAGAAACAGTGTAATGTTGAATACAGTTGAACTAAGTGAAAGTAGAGTGTCAGATCACTGGGGGCATTAAGGCGTCCACATTGCCAGATTCGGTACCGCACGTGCCTTCTTTAACCAATAAATTCAAAAATAGGAAGCACACCTGCTTATTTAAACTAATTTCAGAAAAAAAATATTAGGCCACGCCTACACACGCGCCTGTGTCATCAAGGCAGGTGAGCTCACATTCGATAATGTCAAACGCAGTCCATTATTTTAGACTATCGCTTGTTTGTAAGAGTATATGTACATGTTAGCTTTGTGTTTGTAGTGAATTCTCAGAGAAAGTTAGTAGAATACCTGAGCACGGTATATGTGCTACACGTTTTTGATGAATAAACAATAGAGCATAATATGTAGGAAAATCTTTCAAATTCTTTTTAAAATTTAAGCTTTTAAATTAAACATGGCATATCCACGTTAACGTAGTTGTAAGTGGAACACGCTACTGTATTTAAGTTAAACATAATTATATAATTATGACATTTTGTGTGCTTTAATGATAAAACTGTAGTAGTTTGTTATATTGCTGTGTATACGACCATCCTTAATTGTAGGAGAAACAAATAATGCTGTTGTTAACACGATCGATGTTAATTAGAGGAGCGTCAATTGATACTGTTGTTTACACAACCATCGCTAATTGTAGGAGAAACAACTGCTACTGTTGTTTACACGACCAGTGCTAGTTATAGGGAACCAACTGATATTGTTGTTGTATGCTTACAAGTGTCCGTAAATTTGTATTTTTTTATTTTCTCAAAAATTGATTAAACATTCTTTGCATTCGTATAGGCATTATTATTATGCTTTTGTCTGAAAATCATATCTATTTGTATTCATAATCTTACTGACAAATAGTAAAAGAGTTGTGGCAGCACATAGTAAATTTTTGATTGATACGACTGAATATACAGACGATAAAGATGTCATTTTTCATTTGTGACACCTGAGATTAATGACATTATTGATAAAAAAAAAATGGACATTAAAATGTCACCGAGATATTTGACAAAACTTACAAATAATACATATGAATGTGTTTGTTATTATATGGTATTATAAGGCTGATATGTATGTTTTTTTGCAGGTTTTTAATTTTGGTCTTCTTTGTTCCAGGTTGGGAAGTTGAACGCACTTAATATAACTGTAACTATTCAAAATTTAATTATTAAATTTCTATGGAATTACTATAACTGTAATAATTTATAACTGTAATGAATTCGTGTGAATAAACAGGGTTTTCCTAACACGGAAACATGCAACAATCTATGGTTCTGCCACTGACCTAAAATGATAGAATGCTTCTCTGGTTGTGTTGGCATTTTATAGTCACTTAATCAAATTAACCAATAAAGAAGATTGGATGGTAGAATCAATATTCATATATCTTGTTATTAGATAATTTACCATAAATATCATTACACACTGAAACAATATAATCTAAAGATACGCCATAATTACCCAGAAATCATTTCATATCGATAATAGAATAAAACAGTTGACAGGTAATTCATATCTACAATAAACTAGTCGCGTGAACTATTGTCGTCTGCGCCAAGCACGCGCTTCCCGCCTGTTTGCTATCGACCGCTGCCGTTTCATGAGAATTTGAAGGATAGCACTACATGGTGTTTTTCCTTGTATGCCTGCCCAACTAGAATTATTTCCGCCCATAAGATTAATTGTCGCATCTGTCATATAATAAAGCCCTAATAAAGCCCGCACAGCCAACAAGTGACTGTTCGGCTGTTATTAATTTTCACAATGTCGGATAATATGCAATAATTTGTATGACTTGGTGGATAGCGACAAAGGCTTCGGTGGCACTGCTGTGATTTCACCGGCAATAGCCTTGCAATCGTGCATTAAGTTTCCCGTTTAATCTCTTAAAGTGTAAACGAAAGCCGGGAAAGTCTTGTGTTATACTGATGCTCCTGAAACAGTACACAGTAGATTTGACATTTAAGAGCGAGCAATCAGGATGAGCTTAGCACGGCTTTAGCTGAGATGAATCACCAGGACCCCCGCTGTACCCGAACAATGCCTGGCCATCCGGCGCTAGACTTCAGTTTTGTCTCTCGTTTTCGCTCCGTGTTAATAAATTGAACACATTGTTTAACACAACACGCCGGCTATTCCCATACCGATTGCCATTGTATAAAGGAAAATAACGATGAATGCCAGTATTTTACACAAAGTGCACAATTTAATTAAAGACAAAGGCAACTTATTTTCTCTTTTATTTCAATTATTTCGGGGTATGTCTTTTGTTGAAATGAACAAAACTGTTATTTTTGATATTGTACGGATCATTACGTTCTGAAATTGATATTTAATGGATCACACATTAAAATGACACACGCTTGACAATGTACTTATTTAAATCATGTGTTTGAGGTTATCTATTTGAGAATACACTGACTGTTTTCGGACATTGACACAGGAAATAATGGTATTCAAGTGTTCAAGTTTTCTTTGGTTATAATTGAAAGACAAACACTTATTATAAAATCGATTAAAAAGAATCATGATAGAAAAAAACAAAATTTGTGAAATAAAAATAAGGGATATTTTGCAGAAAGGACCTTATAGAGAGGTATCGTGAATGTCAAGTGGAAGTGTTTTTTGCAAGAAAACCCTTCGTAATGGTTTGACTTCGGGGCTCCCCAACATCTATAGTTTCCAAAAGATTCTGGAGAATTCATCTATTTCAAACTGAGTAAAAACGTATAATTTGTAAGATTCCAATTAATTCTATTCATTCGCTATTGTATAATAAAAGCAACTGGGTAGTAACAGATTGTTAGCATATATCAAACATGTTTTGATACTGGGCATACGGTAGTCCGTCGATCTAACGTGACGATGAAATAGATGCAAAGATTATTGGAAAGCTGTATCGTCTGTGTTTTGAATTCTATTAATTACCAGTACAGTTGTACGAGGTTAGATTGTTATACAAGCACGTTAAATGACACATGTGATGGAAGTCTTTAAAATACCTAGGGATTCGTTTCTATGATAGGGTTATATGTCATTTCTGATTTGCGTTAAACGTTAGAATTGAAAAGGGATGCGTTTTTTCCTCGATTTGATTAATAAAAAACCAACTCGCCTTGTTTAATGTAAAAACCTGAAAAAAGCCTGACAGTCGTGCAACCGCACAAAGAAAACGAAAAGATATAAAAAAGTCCTATCATTTCAAATTTTCCGATTTTACTTCCAACACACCGCGTGTCACCTTGTCTCTGACATGCGCATTCACTACGCTGGCGCGTGCCATAGTATAGGGGGCAGGGTTAAAGTTGACGCCAGGACAAACACTCCGTCAATAGTTTGTGGACACGGTTTTGCCGAACTGTTGCCAGGCGCGAGCTACAACGGTTAATGCTATGTACCGTATTTACCGGTAAAATATTTACAACGAGGTTAGGCCCCGTTTAAAGGTGTGAGTACAGTTACACAAAGGGACGCGGCTCTCTGTCTTAATAAAAGATGTTCGTGCATCTAGTAGGTGTGGATAATACACTGATGCATTAATATATATTAAACAATATAAGTATGATGTCATATTTCATTTTAAACTTTTTATTAAAACAACAATGACGGTAATCTGAAACAGTTTGAAATTCGATATTGGTCATAAACAAACTAAGTATGAAGTACAATGAGCTAATGTTTATCTTGTGATAACAAGGTGGGATCGAGTTGATATTGGAGTTAATTTGGAGTTGAATTTGGAGTAAATGATAATGAATTAAGAATTCGAGACGCTAGCCAACAAATTGTCATTGGCTTTTTAAGTTAATTTGTAAGAATCGATAAGGATGTTGATTACGGGGAATTTTGCCCTGACGCCTGATAACATAGGAACAAGGGATGCGTTTAGAAATGTTAAACGGCTTTTAATGCCGATAATTGATTGTTTTAATTGAAATACTACACATGTGGAGTAAGCATTTTAACATATCCCCTTCAGTCTTTGTCCTGGACCAGGAGGATTGGTGAGGTGAGTTATGAATATCTCATACAGCTGATCATATTGACACGTCTGGCCGGCGGTGTCCTCAGGCCAGCACCTGTCCGGGTATCTCACCGCTCGTGGCTGGCACGTGCCGACCAGTTCTATATTTAGATGTAATTAACCGGCCAACTGTACACCGAGTGCACTTAATTACTCACGAGCAACTAGTTCCCTTTAACCCACCCCGTCATTGTGTTACAGAGATCAGTGTCAAAGTCTGGAAGTTCTAAACGACATACACGCACTTATTGATGACTATAAATGTTTAAATTAGGGAATGAATGCACTAAAAATAAATAGAGAAAAAAATATCAAAATAAGGACATACTGACTCGACACAAGATACATAGATAAAGTAACACTTCTGTATTGATAATGTTGTCCGTATCAGGTAAAATAGGGAAAACATAACAAAACGCCAATGCACAATAAAAAATTCATGTCTCAAAGTCAAATTTATTAAAAGGAATAAAAAACAAAGATCAAGATTTTGAACCACAGTTTCGAAGGAATACAGGGATTATGAGAAAAGAAGATCATAACATGTGTAAATGCAAACTAAAACAGAATATAAACACAATTTAGATTTTTCTTAGAAGAAGAACATTTTGTTGTCTTGTGAGACATAAAACAGATTTCATTTCTGTTTGAACAAAATGTTGTATGATTGTTGCTTGGACACTATTTTTTTTCATTTTAAGACTTCGCCAAAACGTCTTCTTTCACGAATGTAGAAAATAACGATTTTTTTTCTATTTTTCAAAAGTTATGATAAGAATGTCAGACATTGATGGTAATACCTTAAAAGTTGACTTAAGTTTGATCCCATTATAGAAAGTTTAGTCTTCTCGTCTGAAAATGCTGATTAAGGTAAGTTGATTTTATTTGAAAATCAGAGCACCTCGTAACATCAATACATTATCGATTTTATATTTGCCTATTTTCTTTTTATTCTGGAAGACAAATACACAGCAGTGCCTATTCCACAAAGACAGCGTACCACAGATATTCTTTCTGTCTGTGACAGGGAACCAGATGTCGTTGGGAACAGGTGACGGCTCCGCACGTCTGTATGGTAGGTAAGGCGCCCGGGCCGTTATTGTATGCATTCATACCGTTACAAATCCGTTGCATGAAATACTTAATAATAGCAGACATCGGTACGTATTGTTGATCTCCGAAATAGGTGTGCTCACAGAAAGACCGCGAGAGCACGACCAATAAACGCGCGCGCGACCGTTTGCGGACATCTGCTGGGCTAAACATGCGTATACCGATAGGAATAGTCGGCAAAACAGATAAACACTTATCTAGATTTCCCTTTATGCAATTTTAACAGTGTTTTTTTTTATACTATAATGCACATACAATTTGAAACATGATATCATGTCGATAGCCTTCAGAGATGATTGATCAAATCTAAACATTTGCTGTTTTACTATAAACTGATGAGGGTCACGTCATTTTACTGCTTGTTATAGTGATTCCGATTTAAAGTCGCCATTAGTCTCCAAAAGAGTGTGTTTGTTGACGCTAGAAACAGTGGTCAACATTAAAACTCTCTAAATGATGGCAGTAGTGCTACCGATTATAACTAGGTGCCTGGCAAACGATCATGTCTATTAACGTTTGAAGAAGTGGTCAATACAGAACTGTTAAAAATCTCTCAGCAGTTAACAATAAAGAACGAAGCTTTTCTTTATTGATTGTCAATTAAACAAATTCATATTCTGTCATTGCTGATGTAAGTTTTGTGTGGAATTGAACTCTGTATTGAGGGGTTTGGCTAAAATAAAAATGTATTTAATTAGTCAACAGAGTGATGCTTCACGTATAACACCAAACAATGGTGAGATGATATACCTGTATATGATACTAAAGGTATGTACAAGTATGATTGTTATTTGACATGTGATTTTTGTCCATATTTTCTCTTCGCAATAATTGTTCTAAAGCATCATAAAAAAGTAAGACAAAACACACCATTTTAACTAGATTTTGATAACTAATATATCCCATTACAAATGTAGATATATTTATCAAAAATACTTCATAAGTTAGAAAAAATGTTTTCTATGCATGCACGAAGATCGAGCTGGAATTAAATTTAAAATGTGTAAACGTTGTTCATAGCAACATAGGAATTATATGAAAGTGTAGACGATAAATAGGGGTAACCGATATTCCCTTTACATCAACCAGAATAAATGTTTTCAACAGCACTAGGTAATCGATATATCTCGATGGGTGTTGCTGTTGAAAAATAATCCTTATCATTTCAGATCAATATTATCCCCATATTTCATCGGAGTATAAACATACCGACGATAATTAAATGATTTAAAATATCGGATGAAGTGACCAAAAATTAATATGACATATTCGCTGTAACACGCATGAGTGATGTCGGTTGCTCGTTCATTAAAATGACAAAGACGGTCGCGTGCATTCTGTCCCATTTGCACGATCACCTCGCGATTTTCAGCTGTATGCAAATCAGCCCACGCGCACAAACGAACATCCAAACGCATATGAGATATATTGAGATACGAGCGGAAGCTACACATATTATCCATCAATAGTGTCTCCATGTGTAATACATGGGAACCCCTATATCATTGTTTTGGTAAACCGCTGTCCGTACCGCATGGACGATTTTCATGTTCAAATATCAGTAGAGTATCAGCTGCTGTATCGATATGTGCTGTCACTGGAACTATAAGTACACTCATTTCCTCAAAGTCATGATATATTTTTTACAACCTGTTTCCTGCTTTAACAACGTTACACAGCTGTTGTCCGGAAGAAATAAAAGATCGTCAAAACCTATAAAACATCTATTTGTAAACGCGACTTTCGGTCGGAACTTGTGTCGGTATTTGTCTGTTAGTATGGATCAGTAAATGTGGAAAAATTAATATAATTTTAGCTATATCGCTTGATCTTTCCAGCAATTTTTGTAAGGTCACATTTTGAACACCTTCAAGTGAGTTTTATAGTTGAAAACAAATATCAAGTAAGTTTGATTTATTTTAAAATATCTTTTTTATTCTTCGTGTGATTTAGAAATTTGTGATATGAAGCTGCAGGTTTCAAAATCTACAGTAGTTGTTCAACTTCTTAAAAATAAAATAAAATAATGCATATGACATGTATCGCTGTTTACATTATATAGAATATAACCACATTTTTATTCTGACTGAAATTTGATTATCTAAATGAAACAATTTTAATCATTTATAAAGTCGAAAAAATATTTCTATTACAGATGGAATTATTTGCAGCCGTCCATTTCACAGTAGGTTGTAAATAAGTTTATCTGAGAATTGATTTATCAAACCCGATTTTTTTTGTTACGAATTATGATGAATGTATAAGACCAGTACAAAGGAATGTACCTGTATTATTAAGATTATGAAAAGAGTGTATTGTATTGGTTTCCACTAAATAGGTGATAGTACTGTGCCTAGCTGTTTGTTTTATATAAAGCGTATTGAACGCTAGTGACAAGGTGTAATCAGAAGAGAAAACCCATGGAAATACCGATAGCGAGAATAACAGACATAATCTGTGGGAAATTCAAATAGCAATACAAAATCGAATTATTAACGTCACTAAGGTAAGCGAAACAAAGAGACGGCCAGTCAGCCTGCTGAAACTGATTGTGACACAGAGGGGCGGAGTAACGGCGCGCGACACCCTTTGAATCCTCATGCATATTCATCGGATACAAAATCCAACGGTCTTCATAGAAGCGTGCCTATATAAGGATTAGCATGGCGACATTTGGACGGATTTGGTCAATTCTCGCACACCATGCTGTTGAAGATTTTTATACAGAGAAAATACCATTTGTGGAAACAGCGCGACAAACACTTTGTTGTATCCTGTAAAAGAATTCCATAGCATCATCTTCACTTGATACTGTTACCAACCATTGGCCAAATCCCGACTTTCGGAACTTTTCGTTTCAATACTGAGTTCGTCTTATGGTAACGTACAGTAACATCTTCATGTAAAGTGTGTGTGTCCAGTCACCATAAGTGCCTTATTAACCATCAGTAGATCAACAATTAAACAACCGATATCATCATGCCAAGAGGATTTCTTGTTAAACGAACAAAACATTCTAACGCTATCTCGTATAGGCAGCGTCGGAACTCAGAAGAAGATACAGAGCGTTATGAAAGTGGCTCAGATCATGAAGCTCCCATCATCACGAAATTTGGGTCCCCTGATTCCGGGTACTCTGTGAGCCCAGTCAACCTCATCATCCGGGAAAACCTGAAACATGATCAGGTTCAGGTCGACATCAAAGACGAGGAAAACAACAACAACATAAATGACAAGGATTTTGTGAGTTTTTCGCCGGCGTCGTCACCACTAACTGTAAGTACCACCGGCTCATCTTACCCATCGCCATTCTATTACGCCACATTTGACAAACTGAGTGTGTCAAATTTTTCACCTAATAATCAAAATTGGAACTTGAACGTTAATCAAAAGGAGTCTCAAGTCACATCTCCGTCTCAACAGAATAGTCCTAACAAACGCAGGGGTAATAATGATAACGATAACAAGTCAAAAGTTCCCAAGAAATCTAAAGCTGTGAGGAAGATCAACTTTGACGAGGACAAGTCGTCCCCCGTCTCTGGCTGTATCATCAAGGATATATCTGATGGGGAAGAGGATGGGAAAGTCGTGTATGGGGACATCGACAGCAGCTTCAACTACGTGGAGGCCACCCCGGAGGCACGTGCAGAATTGGACAAAATCGTAAACAAAATTGGTGACTATGTTTGTCAGCTTTGTAAAGAGTTTTTCTCTGATGCTTTTAAGCTTGCACAACATAGGTGTTCGCGAATCGTACACGTGGAATACAGGTGTCCGGAATGTGACAAGGTGTTTAGCTGTCCTGCCAATCTAGCATCCCATCGCCGTTGGCACAAACCCAGGCCCGTCAACAACAACAAACCCAACTACCAACCACCGATACTTCCAGCCAAACCAGACTTAAGTAACATTAACGATAACAGTGACAATAACAACATATCTCAAAATGTTGAAAACGGTAACGTGTTGTCAATGACAGTTGGTGACCTGCGCGCTTCGCCCTCTATTGACGGACAGTACGAGTGCGAAACGTGTGGAAAGAAGTTCCGTCGCCAGGCCTACCTACGGAAACACGTGCTCAACCACGCCAACGACCGACAGACAAACTGTAAGTTCTGCCACAAAATATTTCCAAACGATGCGCTCAAAACCAAACATGAACTTTTGCATTTGAATAACAATAACAACAAAGAACTGTGTTGCAATGTATGTAAGATGTTTTTCCCAAATAAGGTAATGTTGGAAAAACATGCACGCACACACACGTGCGAAGTGTTTAATTGTAAATATTGCTCTAGCACCTTTTACAGTTCTCCAGGATTGACACGTCACATTAACAAATGTCATCCCTCCGAGAACAGGCAAGTCATCCTACTTCAGTTTCCACCTTCAGTAAATCGTCCAAACTAATGTATCTGTTTAGGGGTGAGCCGCATCTAGTATGTGTGAATCCCCGGGCTCAACCCGCGTGCCTTTGACCACTGTATGTTATACACTAATGCCTTGTCTCTGGTAATGTACCCGGATGTTATACAGTATGTAGACTGGTGCCTTATGCTTTGTTAAAATAATAAGTCGTTTTAGAGAATTCAAATTTGTTTAGTTTTTGTCTTATTTATATTATACTACCAGTTCAAATATTCTTATTTTTTTTTCAATATTTCAAAACATTTTCCACCGATGTTTACAGTCAGGAATTTTGAAATGAATTATTTCATGCTTAGAATTTAATGAGAAATCAAAATGAGCTGCGTATGGCATGGTGTGTGTGAAATATACAGATGTCAGGTTATCAGATGTGTTGTATTTATAATTAATGCTGTAACTATATTTTGTTATACTCTTTTGTTGAATCTTAATTTTGACTTAATTTAAATTATTTAATTTATTTATATTTATGTGATTATGTTTAGTTTTTATATTAATTCATAATATAACAGAGATAATATATTCCCGCCTCAGATATAAGTTTTTATTGATAGTAGATTGAAGGATAGTTTTACTTTTCAGAGTATATTTATACACCTTTTGAGTATATAGTAATTATCTTGAAATCCAATTATCATATTTTATATAAATATAAAATAAAATACTTATATCGTTCATATTTAAATTAAAAAGTTTAATATATAGTGGGAATTAAGTCTCAGATTGTTATACAAAGCCCCCAGTGCAATAATCGTTTAGATTTGTATATTATACTAACAGGTATGTGTTACACACCTCCTTTGTGCGGATCACTCCACACAAGCAGGCCGTTCGGTATTGCAATAATCAATATATGTAGTTAGATTACACATATTCGGTAATGAGGTGCCTCACGGGGTTTGACTACTTAGTTTTAACGTTACGCTTCTGAAATATTCTTTTTAGTAATATTTCTTAATTTAGTTTATTCACTTACATCACCCTACGGCCTTTTTTCATAACAGTGTATTTTTTTAAAATTTAAAATATTGGGTAAAGTAGTTTTTCAAACAAATATTGTGGTTTAAATTTATTCAATATAATTATGCAATATTTTATTGTAAATTATGGTCCGTTAAAATATCCCCTCATGAGCCTTAAGCAAAGTAATACCAGATGGCGACAACAATAGTGAGACGAGGGTCCGTTAGATGACAGTAGAAATAGCGGTAAGCCGAAAGGCAGATAATAAGGTAAAAAGATTCGTTACCTGTTAAATGGCCTTTGTAAACCCAGGTAGATTGGCAGCTGATTAAAGCTGGCGACAGTCGCGAGCCTGAAGTGTGCCGTGCTTACAAGAGCATGACCAGGTAGATAAAGGCACATCTATTTACTGTTGTACCTGAATGCTTAAACTTCAGATTGCTCACATTTAAATATTTGATAACCGATAAAATCTACAGAAAAAGAAGTTTAGTGGGGGTTGTTTCACGGCTCTGTAACGTTAAAATGATATAGCCGGGTAGTTTTGTAATTGAAATCCGTTGAGGTACCTCCTTACACGTCCAGTATTAGACCGTAGAGTAGCGCTAGGGCTGAGGTGACTGTGGAGTGTATGATAGATAGCTAGATTTAGATTAGACCATAGTCAACCTTACGCCATGCTTACATTATTTATTAATGAAGACATGTTGATCATTGGACAGTTATCTTAATATTATCCTGAATGACTAAAACATTAAATGTTCAACACCTAAAAATAGAGAACAGTTCAATATGTTTTGGTTTCCATTAAGATACAAAATTTTAGTACCCGAACTTATCTGATGTCAATAGTCAGTATATACATGTATGTAAATAGGTTTGTGATATTTTGATTTGAAAAGTCAAGACGCATTAAAGTCACACACTTTTCTCCCCCGTGTATTATTAGAGGGCCAAGTTACACGTAGTTAGATACAACAGTCTTATACATTGTATCTAGTAGTAACATTATTATTATTTAATACAGCGTCTTTCGTTCCCAGTTCAAGCTATCTGAACATCACACTGTCTAAGTCACAAATTAAGCAGCATACCTTACTATTCCTAGATCAAGTAGACTGAGGATATCTTGAGTGGTCCGGTCAGATTTAGTAAAGCATAACGTATACATCGGAACCTGTGCCTGACCTTGTCGGTTTTTATTGTTTTAAGTTGCGAGCATAATATATTTTATTCGGTTTCATTTCTACTATTAATTTCTTGCATGATTTGATCAATAAAATGTAATCAAATAATTATATTGTGTGTTGTTTGCATGATTCTACAAATTGTCAAATGTTTGTGCCATTTTGATGCCTTATCGATTATGTATTTTACTATATTGTATAATGACATCCATTTTGAATGCTGATAGTAAACACTTCATAATACTGTTTTTGTTATCAAATTCCTATCAATAATCGCAATGTTTTTTATCGTTTATGAGATGAATTAGCTGTTTTTAACTAACAGTATTTAAAAAGAATATATCAACATATCCCATCTGTTTTTATGTTACTTTTTTTTTTTTTTTACATAATTAAGCAAAAAATACTTCATTCAAACTATTTTTGTATTATTATTCTCCCGGTGCTTTAACATATATGTTAATATTCTTTTACCATTGAAATAACATCAGCCTTTAAAAGATAACATTATTTTAAGAAAAATATACAAGAGCAGTTACGAAGTGTTTTATTTTATCATCAATCAGCTGTGAACTGGAGAGTTACATTTACATACTTACCCATTTTAATCCAACGTAATGTTTGTTGAGCCGATGGACACGTTAATAATTGAATACTGTTGATTGCATGTTACGACAACCAGTATAGCTCTGGATAAAGGCTCTAGTAGAATGCCAAATCTATTTTTCCGATATTGTTATGATGATGCTATGTATGATTAGTGAAGAATTAAGAATAAAGTCTTTGTTTTCAATTAAATACCACTGTGTTGAATTCCTTTTTGTATAATCAGTTTAATACTTAACACAGGTAACTACAGGTAATCAAAGGTTATTCCAGGTGAACAGAAAACCTCTCAGGTGAAACGATGCGCCGAACATCAACAATGGGGCTTTATAACACATGGCCCTTTCTATTCAAGTCAATATTTTAACAGTTTGTGTGTAGGGCTGTCAGCGGGCACGTGCCAGTGTTTCATTGTTTACCTGTACACTTAACGGTAAGAGGGCTAGGGAAACCGCTAGATTCTATTATCCTTATCTTTTCGCAAGCTGTGAAAACAACTCTGTCATTGGAATCCTTGGAAATGAGATCTCTTCATTTAAAGCACCAAAATTTATGTCTTCTGTTGTTTAACTTTTATGTAAGTTTGTAAAGAGACACATCATTCCAAGTGACAGAATTGTTTTTTACAAGAGGGCAGTCAAGCATGGCGAACCCTCCCCTCTGTCCCGCGTCACAAAGAGAGGGGGAGGCAGGTGTGTTACCGTGTCGTAGTCCCGTTAGGCGGGTCTTTATGGGCACAGCGAGACAAGCACCATAATGGCCTAGCAATATCAAAGCTGTGAGGGGTAACATATTTAGAAAGAATTTAAATACGGCGAAGACAGGATCTTTGTTCCGTCACATCTGTGCACCAGATCACGGCTTAGATCGTGTTAACAGCAGTGTTAGCCGGACTAGCAGGCGAAGCTAATCTTTCATTGGTATAGAGGATACCTTATGTAACAGTATCGACGACAATGTCGCAAAACATCAAAAGAATTGGCTTAGATACCGTGGAAAATCAATTTTTTGTTGATAGTCAGATAAAAAATGTGCAAAAGTATTGAAGCTATGATATTATCCAAGTGATAAAAACTGAAATAGTCGTATCACTACACTTAAAAGCAAACATTTCACGTTTGCATAGAGAACCAGACATGATGACGAGGAAGCATATTAAGAGAAATATCTGGAACATTTAAAGACAGCATAGTTGTTCTTTTTGCTGGCAATAAATAGTGTTGGGGTCACAAGAACATTGTGTGCTGCCACAGATGATGCATGGTTGATCTGATTATGAAATAATGAATGGATAAGCACATCTGTTGCTATGAAGTGCACTAGTTCATCTGAGCTTCTAATAATCAGATATCGTTGTATCTAAAATGTCCTGTTCAAAGTTACATAAGAAAGACGAGCGCGAGACACATACATGAGATCGTACCTACATAAGTTGGTAATAGATACATTGATATGCCAAAAATAGATTAATCTGGACCATGAGTCACCGGTAAAAGTGGAAATTCAAATTGGTCTAAACTACTGTTGAAAAGAAGGTGTGTGTGCGTGTGTCTAAATCCCTTTATTATTTGAAT
Source organism: Mizuhopecten yessoensis (assembly GCF_002113885.1). Taxonomy (NCBI): domain Eukaryota; kingdom Metazoa; phylum Mollusca; class Bivalvia; order Pectinida; family Pectinidae; genus Mizuhopecten; species Mizuhopecten yessoensis. The sequence goes on from NW_018408441.1 coordinate 296,696, forward strand.
ATCAAAATTAGAGGATTACTAGTTAATTGCAAGTTAATAATGAATACAGTGTGTATTTTAAGCAGAATGCAGCGATATAAAACCGCAGTGCAGTTCTACATTATCAAATAATCTCAAGTGTGAGGATGTCCAATTATGTCAATTAATATTAATTTTGCTTGTCTTACTGAGATACAGAATTGTACATATGGAAACAGCATATTGCCTCGGTTAACATTGTATACGTATGCTGTCTTCATTCCCACTTCAGGGTTTAAAGACATTTCCGGCACCACACGCTTACATGCCCATCAATTTTCATCGAATGAGTTATTTGTTACGTTTTGGTTTGAAAAAGATTCTATGTTTTTTTATGTTTCATAAGCAGTTATAAAATAGAACAGGCGTTTATCACTTATCAATTAGTTGTGCTTTTTAATATCAACTGCTGCATAGTCAATCAAAACATGCAATCTCTTGTTTCGAAATGCATAATAAAACAATTATGTCATTACCTGAATAAATGACGTAAGATGCAACTCAGTGAATATTTTGCATTCTGCGGTCCAAATAGTAATCCAAAACTCTTAAAAATTATGGATGTAAGTGTTTAGAGGAATGTGTAAATGCCTTATCTTAATAGCACAACGGCTGATATAAATTATTGATTGAATTGACCTTAAACATATTTTTATCCCAGAGTATGCTACAGTAGGAATCCCAAGAAGGCGAATATCAGTATTTGAAACAGCTCGATGAATGTCCCGTTACGCGCGAGTAACTGCCCGAAATAACGCCCGGCACGCGAGGCGCCTTATGATATATTGTCATCATATAATTTCCCTCCAAATATAGTCGTGTACATGAAACGCTGGAATTTTGGTTCCATTTGCACATCGACTACTGCATTCAGATGAGAACTCGAGGTTTTGAAATTGCGTCTATACAATAAGACCGGGACGTGGATTAAACCTCTTTGATAAGAATATCGTCCTATCAAAGGAACCTAAAATATCGTTAATATGAATGCACGTGCGACGCGCCGAACGCGTATCCAGTGAAGGGTGTCAAATGAATACAGACCACTTTGGAAGTTTCATTCGTGTCTTTATCAAAGTCAGTCAACCTTGACATTTTCAAAGACCAAGTCTCCAATACTCAACAGGAAATGTGACAATGATTACTCTTTAGTTTCTGTCAGATGTGTGCGAGCGGGAGTCGTAAAATAGTTTTGCCTTGCACCTGTAATTTTGGCGAATCATTCAGTGGTCGCGCGCGCGCGCTCACAAATGTGTCATTTCTAGGAAAATTGTCCAGTTTTGTTTCCTCGGGCATATTAACATAATAATATTAGGGTATGGGTTAAACAGTTTTCGATTAATAACGATAAGAAAACATTAAGTTTTACTTGCTAAAAATGTTTTTCAATACTTAGATGTTAGACTTTATACGAAACGTGAGGAAATAATTACCCTATTATTAAAACTTGTCAACTCGTTCCACGCGGAGTAAAGTGATTGATGACCTTATATAATTAATATTCATTGATCTTAAAAAATATAACGGATAAGATTTTAGCAGCTCATGATAATTTGTACAGCCATTGTTAAACCAGCGATCTAGGTTTAACGCCACTAATACTTTATATTACTAAGATTATGGTACTGCTAACCGATCCAATGAAGTAAAAAAGTTTAAATAGTTTAGTTTCATGATTGTTTAGAGAAGTATATTACAATAACAAATAATAAATACTTTCTGGTCGTCTCCTTGTGATCGTACTCAGTCTGGACGAGTCCTACATTGTGTTATATCAGGATGCTGTACGCAGTATGGGCGTGAGAATCATAGGTTATCACCACTTAATAAGCGCCTATCATTTGTATCTATGTAAATAGTCTGTTGATTATATGTTTACACTGATAAGTCGTAAAGCCGCAAGTGAAGAAAGAACTTTAACACACATGAGTAACGAATGTAAACTGAAACACAAATAAAAGATGAAAATAAGAATCATTATTGAAAAATATAAAATATTTTTTTTTGTCTCTCTACTGAACACAAAAATCTTATAAAAATCCTATAACGTATATTTGTTTTACAATAATATTCCCTTTAGTTGGGGTACATCCGATTTTAAATGCGTTTGAAGACAAACAAACACTCTTGAGTAGGTTTCTATACAGTATTGATTCATAGGAAAAAACGATATATAATTGTTTCCCCTGTTTTTTATCAGGTGATCGTCTTTACCTTCTGGGTCAACGTTCTGATAGTGACCGATGCTGATAGTTAGGACCATAATTATTATTCTAAATACCAGGTATGATTTATAGAATGATATCAGGAATTGCAATGCCCTTTGTTTTATGCGATCTTTATCTTAAAACCGTTCCGGTAGTTTGCCGGTAAATGAGTAATCAATGCGCACGTAAACCAGCCATTACTGCAGGAATGTTCGCAGACATATTGATACACCCATTTTATACATTTATTAACATTTAACTTCAGCTATTCCGAATAATTTTTACCTGTAAACGACTATTATTGTTGAACGACAAACTGGAAATTCGCATGATAAACACTTATGTGAATAGTTATATGTCTCATTACTGGAACTAGGATAGATTTTAACAATGCATTACATCCGGGTATACACGATCAAACTACATTTCACCCGTTCTAGACCATAAAAACGCAAAAACCCGATCACTTAGTCGCGGTCATGATCATTTAATAGCCGTCCAGTAGCCAGGGCGATAGTTTGGAATCGAGATAATTGTCCGTCATTAATGAACTCGTGTAGCAATGCTGGAAAAAGTGAGTCGACATCTTCGCACATACCAATTCACAATGAGTGGGGATGTTGGACAACGTGTGCGCATCCAAATACATGACAAGAACCAGCATCGACAATTGCCAATTAACAGCAATAAGCGTAAATATTTTGTTTGTTTTTAAATGGAAAGCGAAGAAATAAACATGTTACACCAAAACACATTTAATTTGACAGGGAATGATTGATGTATGCTATTTTTTTTTTACATGAAAACAGTTACATAAGATATGCATTTCATTTTCATCTTACAGAAGCTTGGTTTATCATATAACAATTTACGCCTTGTGAATATTATTAACATGCAAATATTTTTTTGTAAAAATAATGAATATTTGCACAGCATCCATGGAACAATCGATGAAAAGTTTTAGATGTGTAATCATTTTTAATTAATATAACTAAACAAAACATTATATTTTTTATTCATTTTTTATTTTGGTAACACTTGTGTGTTGTAGACTAACTCATACTTAGTTGATAAAATCACGTTTGGTTAAAACGAAATAATGATATAAATATTTTCGCCCATAAAAATCTAAAATATCTTCCTTTGTATCCATATAAACGCTATTTGTAATGTGCCTGTATCACTATTGTATGATTAGAATAGGAGTTGTATTGGCATTTTCCTTTCATTTTCTGTCCGTCACAATCCTGTTCTATCGATTTAAACATGATCAGCCTGCAAATGTAATTTATTTTTCTTTCATGAGACTTGATGAGAATTTTAGCGGTTCCATACAAATATGCCCTGAGTACGGTTCCCACGTTGGTAACATCCCGCGCGCATGTTGGCAATTCTGCTCCGTACACCTGCCTAGACCACAACACGCGATTCCCCCGTCTTTGTTGTAAAAGGTACAACGCTCATTAACCATTGGCTGTTACCCCCATATGCCACGTGCGCTAACAAAGAACATGGCACGCGACTAGAATGATAAGGAGAGATTAAATTTCAAAAGCTGCATACAGATGCATATTCATATGATAGCACCCAAACCGTATTGTACCGTCGGCCGTCCGCGGCTCACTGCCTGACTGTCCAGGTATTCCTGGTGTATCTAAGCCAAGCCTGCCATTAGGTGAACGCGCGCGCGGGATGTCAGAGCCAACGACTTATTGGTGTACTTTACCTGGACGAGATGTATTGAGGACGGCCGCTGTACACTTCTTGACACTCATTGTAATCCACGTGCGTATAGACCTGTCTGACACGTCCCCAATTATCCTCTTTAGTACTCATCTGAATTACTCTCGACTTTTATGATGTCATCAGATACTAGAAAGAAAACCCCCAAAGGAATTAAAGTAATGAAAAAGCACATCTGAATTAGCGCGGTCAAATGGATGAACATTAGCATCATTTTGCACTGCGCAATCAAAAGGATGGTAATAAAATCTGTTCAGTTCTGCAATGTTTATTTTATATTTATAATCGGTATCAAATGTTAAAAACGAAACAGCATTGACTTATTTGACCTCATGTTTGATTGCAAAGATATAAATTGTCTGTTAGAATAGACCCCCTTTATTAAGCCAATACCGTTTTATTGATGTAAAAAGTACAAATATATAATGGCATGCTGAGTTGCATTGTTTTTGCTAGACATGTGTGTGTTATTCACCTTCTCTGACGTCACATGGAAGAAAAATGAATTCTTGAAAGTTAAAGTTTTATTACCCTACCTGTTTCCGTTTTTTATTATAATGTTTGACATTTTAAGTGATTAAAAAAACAAGAATGAAAAAAATAAGCTCGAATTGGTTCCCGTTCAAATGATATATTGTAATTTTAGGTGTCATCAAACATGTTTTTAATGCATATGTTATGAGATTCTTTATACCGACATGTACATGTATAAACAGTGGAGCAGAAACAGTATCTACTAAGGGAGCAACAACCCAATGCGTATTGTTGAAAATTGATAAAAGCTTTGCTTTAAAAAACAAGAGAATACCGACGTGTCAACAAACTGGAACTCAAAATCAATAAAACTACATAAAACTAACATTTTATAGGGTAAAATATGAACAAAGAAATGATTTACAATGAAGCTTTATTGAGACAAGTACAAGGAGAGTAAGACCAGGTGTACAGGAAAGGTTAGCGTCTTCGTATCATAGACGACACCCGCCATATAAATATAGGCCAAATCAAATTAATGTCAAGTCCTTAATCGAGAATTCGGGTAGTGACAACAAAACCACAAGGCACACTAATAAGCATAACTAACTTTTCTGCAAATTTAAGGTTAAATGATTACAATTGAGAAAATATGTGTCATTATAAAAAACAGTTTGTTTTTTTGAAATATTGAAAAACGATTTTTTTTCCAAAAGGGGTGTGATATGGGTTTTGTGGGCTGATACGGGTTTGGGGGTGTAAAACGGCGGGGGCTGATACGGGTTTTGGGGTGTGATACGGCGAGGGCTGATATGGGTTAGAGCAATTGTGTCGTATCGCATATACAAAAAACCCGTATTTATTAGTAAGTCTGTAATAAAGCTAATTACCACTGTGACATGTGGCCAGTTTTATTGCTATTAAGCACTTTGACATGCAGTCAGTATTAATTATCATTAATATGAAGTCACTATAAATAACCACTTCGACATGTATATAATCAGTCTTGATAATCACCATGACATGTAGTCACTATTAATTAACACTGACACATAAAGTAAATATAAATGACCACTGAGACCAGTGGTCAATGTCAATTACCGCTTTGGTATGTCGTCAGTCTTAGTTACCATTGTGACAGGTAGTAAGTGTTAATTACTACAATGATTTAAAGTCTTAGTTACAATTGTGACAGGTAGTAAGTGCAAATTACCACTATGACATGCCGGCAGTGTGAATGACCACTGTGACATGACGTCAGTGTGAATGATCACTGTGAAATGATGTCAGTATGAATGGTCACTGTGACATGACGTCAGTGTGAATGACCACTGTGGCATGACGTCAGTGTGAATAATCACTGTGACATGACGTCAGTGTGAATGACCACTGTGACATGACGTCAGTTTGAATGACCACTGTGACATGACGTCAGTGTGAATTACCACTTTGACATGACGTCAGTGTGAATGACCACTGTGACATGACGACAGTGTGAATGACCACTGTGACATGACGTCAGTTTGAATGACCACTGTGACATGACGTCAGTGTGAATAACCACTGTGACATGACGTCAGTTTGAATGACCACTGTGACTTGACGTCAGTGTGAATGACCACTGTGACATGACGACAGTGTGAATGACCACTGTGACATGACGTCAGTTTGAATGACCACTGTGACATGACGTCAGTGTGAATTGCCACTGTGACATGACGTCAGTATGAATGACCACTGTGACATGCAGGCATTGTGAATGACCACTTTGACATGACGTTAGTGTGAATGACCACTTTGACATGACGTCAGTGTGAATGACCACTGTGACATGACGTAAGTGTGAATGACCACTGTGACAAAACGTCAGTGTGAATTGCCACTGGGACATGACGTCAGTATGAATGACCACTGTGACATGCCGTCAGTGTGAATGACCACTGTGCCATGACGTCAGTGTGAATGACCCCTGTGACATGACGTCAGTGTGGATTGCCACTGTGACATGACGTCAGAGTGAATGACCACTGTGACATGACGTCAGAGTGAATGACCACTGTGACATGACGGCAGTGTGAATGACCACTGTGACATGCCGGCAGTGTGAATGACCACTGTGATTTGACGTCAGTGTGAATGACCACTGTAATATGTTGTAAATGTTAAGTTACTCTCTGATATATAAAAATGTCAGTGTTATTACATGTAAACAATACACTTTCGTTTGGTTAGTAAATATATCTCAGTTATGAGGAATGATAACCCATTGACAGAATGTACAATTTTAATGATAAAACAATCTATGCTTGATTGTCATCAAATCCACGCAAAATGATAGGTGATACAGGCGATAATTGTGATAGGCAGTAACAAATATGTATTTTTATTATTGAAAATGACAAAAACTAAAATCCCCATTAATCAATTTCCCTTTCAAATAGAACAACACGATTGAAAAAAAAAAAAGATCTATTAAAGCATTTAATTTATTTACCTTTGATTGTTTGCGAAATTTGGATATCAATATCATTGGTTATAATCACTACGTTTCTGCAATGTTTTGTTGGAAAGAAAACAATACATCAAGTCAAAGTATGTTGTTGAAAGATTCATAAAAGTGGTTCCGAACAATGAAAAGACAATGTGATGAGAGAGAGGATATTATTGAAAAGGAACACAATGTGTACAGAGAGACTGTTTGTATATTATCCAAAACGGTTCCTCTGTATACCTAGAGAATCATTTAGAATGATCCAACAATGCCCGACCCGACGAGCGTCGGCTCATTAACTTGTGGCGATTGACATTTGTGATGGGTGATCTACGCGTAGGACAACTATGGAGTGCTGATAGTTCAACCAATTAAGCCCAACTCTATCAGCACGAGCTACGCGATAAACTTTTCAAGGAAACTTCAAGTTGTCAAATTAAACAAAAAGGTGTCAAAACTGAAATTGGAAATCAATATTTTTAAAATTCTTTTTTCACTGATAAGAGCATGTAATGAATTTTAATATTTCGAACAATGGCTATCGATGAGATGGCGATCGACCGAGGAAGACGAAGGGAACCTGTATTGGACTGAACAATGCCTGCCCTTGCTATTGATCAGGGAGGCGTAATAGAGTCCGTTTCCTATCAAATGTTGTAGTTGTTCCTAGTCAACAAGTACATAACTTAAGTGTCCGTCTAATGACAAATCTTTAATCTCGATAACCCGTGCTAACAGGACGGCATCGCAAGATAAGGAATGTCTACACGTCGCTAGGAACGTTCACGTCATACGGAAGCCCTCGGCCAGCAAACATTTGTCGTTTGTAAAGCATCCAAGGCCTTTTTTTTCTTTTATAATTTTTCGTATGATGAGCATGTATTACAATTTCAAATATATCTAATGCCAAATTAAATGTATATGTACTTATTAAAAAATCAACAAGAACATGCGTCAATTTGTTTTTGAATTATTGAACCAATCCGGTAGACTTCTACATACAAAAGCATTCATTATTTTGGAAATTAATAGTTTTCAGCTTGTTTTCTGATCCCTTGCACACCAATTACTTTCGTATAGCCCATGACTCATTAAAAAACCTGTATTATTTTAAATTAATTGAAGTTGATATCATCATCAAGTATATTTAACAATTAAAACTAGATAAAACATGTTATTGTTAATAAATTATATGTTATTGGTAGTAATATAAATCAGGATGCGACAAGTGTTAGGGTAACAAACTCATGGCCAAGATAACAGTGTTTACACTGCTAGTATTGCAGTAATGTTTTGTACTCCACTACTACCTGTATGATGATATATTTAAGTTCATGCACACACAATCCCCGTAAGCCATATGTGCCACTCAGGACTTACATAAAATTCCGCTAATTCTGTTTTCTGGCTGCCTCTCCTCGTGATTCTAACCAAGCGTCGCCAGCTTTCCTCTGGGCGACTGGTGGTGATCATTGGGATTCGACTGTCATTACGATGGTTCATCCTAAGGACATGACCGATCTAGTGCCGTCTCCTGTAGTGTAGTTTATCTATAACTGAGAATATTTGATACCGTATTTAGCCAAAATGTCTACTAATGCATAAGGTATGGAATGTATTTAGAATAGGGTTGTCGTCGTATTTAGTTTATTGTCCCTGATTGTGCTCCATTTACGACTACAAATAGTTCATAACTCTTGTGAAGCTTGATCTCTGTTCGTCTGCAGTACTGATTAGAACTCGGGTTTCTTCCTCAACTTTAAGTAGTATTGTCTGACTTTTCCGATCCATCTATTTGTCAGCTTTCATAATTGATAAGTATGTGAAATAGCGGACGATTTCTAACTCTTCATTTTCTCAGCATCAGATTTTACCTCTCGTTTAGCTTGTTATATATATATAATGTCACATATCTACAAGTGTGTTATATCGATAATAATTGATTTTGAAAACTAACAAGCTTCAGTGCTACAATAAAATATGTAAAAAAAAAAATGTATTTCAAAGTTATCCTATTATTTTTCATAGAATTGGTATATATTTTTATGGCAATTTTCTCACATGCATACACTGAGATAAATATTAAGAAAGTCACACGCATCAAAAATAATGAGCAAGCATCCTTAATAAGATAGAAGCTACTATATAATCTTAAAAGCTGGAGTGTTTCTGCCGTAAATAGTAAGTCAAGTTGTACCGACAGTTTCACAGTATATTAAGTTCTCGTATCCCTTCGCTAGGCATTCCTAGGTCCGTGATTACGTTCCACCCCTCGATACCAACATATACAATACTAGGGAAGTGTAGTAGTGGCGACGTTCTGTTACACTTAATCATATTAATACAATTATGAACTTTCATGTTTTGCATATTAATGATGAATAGTTTTATTATCACATTAATTATCCGCTTGTCATTTCGTATTCCACGCCTGTGTGGGACGACCCTATCATATTTACGTATACTGAGATTAAGCATAACGATTATGACTATAACGACACGAAAATTACGGCAATTATATTCTTATCGCAAACATTTTTTAATGACCTTGTCAGCCTCCATAGTTTTGGTGCGGGTCAGAAGTATCCATTGACAGGTGAAATGCAGTAGTCATGTCCAGCTAAAAGCCTTATCAGTGTGCACTATCATAGAACAAGTGGGACAGCCGCGTATGACAGCGGTCTGCCCCTCGCCCTGCTACGACATCAGAAGCGTTTACGGTGTTGTGCGCTGGTTCAATATTCTTTATCCTGAAAACGTTAATGAACACCTAGCGGGCATGTTACATCCTCCTATAGTATTCTCCAATGTTTGATTTGTATTTTCATCCATCGGCCGTGTAAAGATCAAATTTGTTTGATAAGGTTTATGCAAACTTAATTATCAAGATTTGACACGCGAGCGAGTGCTGTGTTTATTGTCATGGTATGTGCCTTACACAGGATTGCTGGGTTTTTATTGGTGTAATACGTGCGGACGCTTCTAGACAATTTCAGTGAATCTAATCTCGTAGATGTGCCAGAATTCTCAGTTGAATACCTCGAACAGATTTTTGACCGTTATTTAATTATTCAATTAATTATTTATAACTACTGAAGTCAATCGTCAGACACGTAACGGAACAAAAAACCTTTGTCAATAGTATGTTTCGAACAAACGATTCCATTTGTTCCGGTATTGCATATGATTCGTTTTAAAACAATCGTGAAATGTAAAACATTTCCTTGAAAGGTCGTCCAACAGTTGGTTAGAAAATCCCTCATGTACTTGGTAAATTAAAGTTTCCTTTTAAGGGTAAAAACTACTGAACACACTTACGTCACGATCCATTTGTCGGATTCGTGAAGTGTCGATACTATCTCGCTCTGGCACGCGCATACAATTATGTATACTGTCGTAACACGCACTGCACGCCTCATGCATTAATGCTTTCATTAATAAAATCGTCTGTTGTGTAATACGTATCGTTAAAAATGAAATAACTACTATTAAAGTTGGTATTTATTTCCTTGAATATTTTCTTTGTATACTACCCCGAGAATAGTCTCACGAATCATCATTTACTTCAGAAAATACCTAAACATAAGTACATCGCTAAAGTTCACGGGGAAACTAAAAGAAAGGTCAAGGAAACAATGAGTGACATAAAACCGTTTTTTCGGATACTCTTTTAATGGGTTCAGTGGGGATTTGTAAAAAAAGAGGGAAAACAGATCGTGAAAACGCTTAGTTGTAAGTACAGTGTTGGAGCTTAACTGGAGGGATAGGGGTTCACTAATTAACAATCTCATTTATTGTGACATAATTCAAAAAAATAAAAAAATAAAAATTCCATATGGAAACATGTGATAAAGAAGTTTATAGCTTAATTTTTGAAGAAAAGTACATTTTATAGAAAAATAATTCAAAATTGTGAGCAGGAGGTCAATAACTACTTAAAGCGTCTGAAAGTATCTTAATCTTTTAAAACTTTCCTTATATGTAACATGGCAGATTTTGCACAATTCCTGCACTTGTTATTGAGTTATATTTTGTCAGATTTAGAGGTTAATTTAGAGTCCATTGTCTTTATATCAGGATTGTTCTTGATTATTACGTAGATATGCTCCGTTTTCAAATAGTGTGTAAAATGTGTAAAAGTAAAGCCAATGTTGTATTATACAACATTGTATTAAACAACGTTGTATTATACAACATTGTATTATACAACATTGTATTATACAACGTTGTATTTATGAACTCAAACACGTCACCAATACATTCATATAATTTATTATTAAATTTCAAAATCATATGAAGAATCAGATAGAATCAACTGACAACTATTTTAAATTGTGTAAATTATATTACAAACGACATCTTTAATGTCATCTAAATAACAAAAATATGAAACTTATTAAGGAAAGCAGGGGGGACCAGCTCAGCGACCAAAACCAAATGGAAAGATGTTATTTCTTTCGTTTCATTTCACGTATCTTTAGTTAAAATCAAGTAGAAAAATGTGGTTAATGTTATTCGTTGAATATTTTTTTTATTTTTTTTTGTAATTTGTTTTTTAATTTCATTTTTATGTGCAATATACATCTTCATAAAATTAGCAGATATCATAATCATCATTCATTAAGCATCATCCATCATAAACAATAACCTCATTACCAACACATCTCACAGACATGCATCATCCTCATCATCATTCTCATCATCATCATCATCATCATCACTTAGATTTTTTTAACATAAAAAACAACATTTCATCATATTACATACAATGCATCAACATCAGAGAGAGCATTAACAAAACATTAACAAAACAAATAAACAATAAATTGTCTATTGTATACCAGCAGTGATAAATAAGGTCAGATTTACATGAATGTATATTGCACTTTATTGGCTTGACAGACAAGAATTGTGTAAACACCTCATTCTGTATATGTACTGCTTGATAATTTCATTATCAACCCTGTTGACAGGAGGATGATTAAAAGATAGCAATCCAAACAGATGTTTTGTTTATTGAAAAAGGAATAAGTTATGCTTGTAATAGCATTTCAATACTTTGTAGTAAATTATGTACTTCACAACATTCCTACAAAATATGAGTGATAGTTTCTCTTTCAGAATTACATAAAATACAAAGAGGGGAGGTAACCAGGCCAATTTAACAAAGGAAAGAATTTGTTGTCAGGATGTGATGAACCACTCGGAACTGAAACCACTGAAGCTTTGTATTTTTTGAAGCTTGGAAAGGAATTTTGAAATGTTTTGCCCACTCTGTATCAATAATATCATCAAAGATTTGGTTCCATTTCATTTTACCAGTTGGTGATGCATTATTCCTAATCAAATCATTATAAAACATTTTCGAACCTCTGGCATACTTGAAAAAAGGTTGTATGTTTACTGGTATAAAGGATCAGAAGCTGAGATAAACCCCTTTATTGAAATATAATACCCCTGTTTGTGTTTCTGTTGCTGAATACGGAATTATGGCACTTAGTCACAGTGTTATTGCTAATAACACAGTATATTTATATGTTTTGTCTGCAAATGATTACAAACATATGTGCATTTTTCAATTATAATTGTACTTCGAATTGAATACCGTTAAAATTTCTGCTAATTTTCAGCATGCATATTATTATTTTACGCAAGGTTAAGCAGATGTCGGTATACTTTTTCTTTCTTGCTGTCATTGTCAAGATAACATGTTTTATTTTCACCCCTCAGAAATCCATTCGGAACGAAAATCAAACTATGAACACTATTATATTAATAAAAATTACCTGAAATCAAAGGTTTTATATAAACTCTCCAAAATTTACAAAAAATACCTTCAAAGGACATAACTCAATAATAAGTAACCAAGATTTATGAATTCTGATTGTAAATATTACAGTCAAATGTAATGATCTGCCAACTTGAATATAAAATCAAATTTATAAATCAGCAATTGCAGGATTAAATAATTGTTTTTGCCTTATCGACTCATTGTTGTAATCTGTAAAATCTTCAATACATCGCACTGAGCCATGGTTTTAAAACGAATTTCTTTTACAAATACTATATGCTTAGACTTTACGTGTTAACCGATGAAACTTTTGGATATTTATCTTTTGTTGTGTTTTTCATGTAAGTTATTCCTACCACATTAAGAATGCACAACAAATACTTGAGCAAGCATTGGCATTAGGCTTTGTCGCATGGAATATAATTAGACACTGTTGCACCAATTAAGAAAGAGACATTCCTGAAAACACGGGGCTAAAAACAGCCGTAAAGGAATCAACCACTTGCCTCCAAATGGAACATTTAAGTTATACAATTTCCTAAACGTAACGAACATTTCTAAATCTGGGTCTTGGTAAGCTAAACAAAGAGATTTTGTGAAGCATAGTACTTTCTAATCTGTTAAGTTTATGCTATGCAAGCTATCATTTCGTTAATAATAAAAAAAGAGTCTTATAATCAAACTTCAGATTGATTATTTAATGAACTCAAGATGTTGATCAACATTGACAAACTGAAATTGTTTAAATACACCAGTTTTCTGATGCGTTATAAATTCCAGCCTTGGCATACATGCCTTGTTCCCCATACGGCACTTGTAATGTTACTGCTCGTCGAAGATATTCAATTCATTACAATATTTAATTGCTCATTTTCAGTTACATTGCAACAAGAAGGCAAAACAACAAACATATAAAGAAACGTCAAAATTCTAAAAACATATATACTTACATAGAAGCCAGGCCAATTTTCCACAGTTCCAGTGACTGTTTTATGCATAAGCAAGAGTCCAGTATAAGTTGAATATTGTCAGTAGATAAAATTTGTATTAAAATATTTGTGTTTAAAGTAGAATCATCTTGAATATATTATTAAAGAAGATGTATGTGATGGACGATCGGATGCAGTGAACTTATATTATATATATTTTGAACTCTACAAACTCATCATTAAAAAATATAAATTGAAACAATATTTTATTATGTAGTTAATGCGTGGTTTGTGTGTTGATGCTGTGGTATATGTTGTCCTTATCATGCGATCGTTGATATATGTGTATGGTGACCGATCAACCTTTCTTAATAGGAATACTTTTACTAACATTGGCGAATATCGAATTTGGCAAACTAAAAGACCCAGAAGCCGATGTTTTTTCTCTCGAATTCATCTCCTTTTAACAGGTTGGCGTTATTCTGCCTTAGCTTCATATTTAGATATTACATTGCCGATACCATTTCTAAAAATTGTATCAGGACAAAATTATTTTTGTATTAGCTCATAACTCAAAGGAAATTACAGCACATGTAACATAAAGTTTAAAATTTATTTCCAACAACAAAATGTATTTTTTTCGAGAAAAAACAAATCCAACAAAAAACAAACAAAATTCACTTTATAATCATTTTTGAATTGATGAACGTAGCAAGGGAGATAACCAGCGTTTTTTCTGTTCGAGAATTGTAATATTTTGCAGTTTAGGTTTTATCGTCTTAAATCTATTTAAACAAAAACGTTCACCTTGTATAACTTCTTTTATAGCTTCGTTAATAAATGAATATGCATACAAAGATTTGTTATGTTTTAAGAACACGTAGTGTGGCAGCAGCACTTGGGCCGTGCCATAGACTATTACTTTACTCGTACTAAATAGCTGAAATAAAAACTCTCTGGGAAAAGGGAAAAAATCATAAGGTGTCAGTTGTCCAGTTCTTATTGATATTTTCAACAATTTATTTTCAAACCGAATTCATTAAAAGCATACATACTAAACAAATGTTAACCATTCCGATTCCGATATTCGAACTGAAAAAACCCAAAGGCAAATTATTAACAAAGGAAATATGTACAAGAATGCTCTTGTAATTAAACATGGAGCATAGACATCCGCCGTGTAAATCTAGGTCAAATCCAGGTAATGTCATGTTCCAAATAATGAGAGCCAGGATAATGGCATGGAAGAACAAGGTGCATGTAATAATTTAATATGATGATCATATCTTACTAGGAAATAGAATATTTCCCCAAAAGATCATGAGGGTGACCATACAAGTTGTCCATAATCATGATAAACCTGATTTGTCCCTCATTATTCGATATTTATCACATCAATCGTGTTATTCGGAGAAAGTCCGTGTGGAGTAAATTGGGAAGATACTATCAAGAAAATGAAACTTCACAAACGGAAATGTTTAAAATGTTCATCGTTTAAATGAACTGGAAAAAAGAAATACAATAAAATTATGTTTCTACTTTTTTCGTTTGATGCCAGGGAAGTCAAAGGTATTAAGAAATATCTTATACTACATGAACCGTACATTTTGAAATACTATCTAACTTATTGTTTAAATAAGATGCGCAGCGACACATGTTGTAGTGCTTTGTTCGGAACGTTACCTGTAAACGGCACCATACGTTACTCTGATATGGTTGATTGTTCATTGAGAACGGATTCTGTCAATTAGCATACGAAGGTTGTAATTTTCATTAAGACATTTAATGTAATTATAAACACTTGATAGCGTGCTTAATAATACGAAAATAGGAACATTCGGTTCGCTGTCTTATCAGTAAGTACTTGCATGTATCCACAACGCACCTCAGCACCTGACACTAAACCGTACAATAAGTCCCTCGGGAACCGTAAACTCAGAAACGCGATAATATCCCGGCACTTTATCACCGATAATTGTCATCAAAACAGTTTTACTAATTATATCGATGTTACATATATGTTTTGCATTTTATTTCAATCAAGTCTCACCGCGGGACTAACTAATGACGTTCCACGCCAATGACTGGCTAAATAAGTGCGAAAGTCAACTCTTTGTTGTTGGAGGCGAGTTTTGTCCTGTATTATTCATGATCATCAATTAGAACGAAGCGTGGAATGGTTGACTTTTCATAGGGATAATTTGCGTAATTCTTATATGGAAAGATTTTACACAGGAAAGGCTCTTGTGCGGAAGTAATAGCGCACTTATCGTCAGGGGATCTCCCGATTGTTTGAAAATCAGACAGTGGTTGATTTAAATCTCATCATCAGTTAAAGTGAAATGAATTTCGATGTTATCACTGTTCAGTTTCCTGGAATGGCATTATTGGACACGACATCATTGTTTCCTGTGTGGAAACATGTTTCCATAACAGAGACCATTGTGTTGTTTTACCTTGCCTCGCTATTTCCATAGGAATACAACTGAGATTCAGTAAACACTATTGCACAAAGGAAACAATGTTTTTAATTTCCTTTTTATGGCTAAAACAGTGCGGGCGCCGGCGCGGAGGCCGATACAAGAATATACAAAAGCCGGGGAAGCTAACAAGCCCCCGGCGAGTGCTTGATTAGTGT
Organism: Mizuhopecten yessoensis; assembly: GCF_002113885.1. Lineage (NCBI taxonomy): Eukaryota > Metazoa > Mollusca > Bivalvia > Pectinida > Pectinidae > Mizuhopecten > Mizuhopecten yessoensis. The sequence continues at coordinate 312,987 of NW_018408441.1, forward strand.
AGCTCAAGCACGCGCCGGCGTTGGTTGAATGGCAGACTGCACATCCGTGAAAATGCGCGGGCATATAAATGGAAATGGCTCGGTGTGTAATTATTCCAAGATCAATTAATTCCCGTCATTACATCATTTTGACAAGACCGTATCATCTTTTCAGTTGGTGTGTTTGCACAAAGTCACCAGGCCATCAATATCTTATACAGTATAAAGCCAGACCTGTGTAAAAAATCAAAACGGACATCGGTGTCCGCAGATTTTGACGCGAATCAGCGTGAGCGAGTGTTAGAAACGGATAAAGCCGATAGACGTAGAGTGTTAGACAAACAGACCCGGATACGTCTCCACTTAGAATTACAATCCTCTATAGTCCTTCACTATTTCTCCGCGGCGGAGGATGCTGCGAGGTACGTTGATTATGACGTGTTCTCTGACAGAATTTAATAAAGCGTCTTGTCTCTGTACTACGGGTTGTGCGATTGCCGCCAATCGCATACTGCTCACGGTCATAGCATCCATCTAAACGAACACACGTTCATCTGATAGCGTTTTATCTGGCTAAGTGGCCTGGTGAGACCGAGTGAAGTGGTCAATTGGAATAGGGCCACTCGTTAATATCTGCCATGTCAACTTAATTTGTGGCCAAATACCAGTAACGGGCTCGGCAAATAAGGCAATAATTGGCGTGTTTAGTCTTGTTGATTTCTCGTGTGATTTATCACCGTTCACTGTGTTTCCCGTTTATATGACTAAACACTGTATTGTTTCTGTCTAAATCAGTGTGATGGTGTCTGATAATGAGTATCAAAGGGTTGGCGTAATGTTTATTCATAAGTGATTTTCAACGTCTTACCCGACACGGAAGTGATACTACTTAGCTTTGTTATTGTTGTTATTGTGCTGGTCAATTTAACCCACGAAAAGATGCAACTCGACAATAGATTGTACAATAATCCCGTAATATAAATATTTGGTGTAATTGTTAAAACTGGATACCGTGCAGATGTAAGCTGCATTGAAGCATGATATGGATAAGATGTTTCACACTGTAAAATTACACAGGGGAAAATTTGATTTTCTCAAACTACTTGTAAAAAATTCAATTATGTTAATGTTATGATTGGTAGATCAAAAGAAAAGTTGTAGCATAAACTGAAGGCTTATTGACCTAAAACAGCGATTGATGTGTACCAATAGTTATGTTATGGTAGAACCTAAGACCTCATATTCTTATGCAGTGATCAAATAACTGATTTTACACTAAATTTAATAAAATAAATGGAAATCCATCAACTTAATGAATAAGATGTCAATTCATTCATCTTACATAGTATAATATATGTCAATTTACCATTTTAGTATAACAAATTAAAACCCATCACTTTAGAATACAAACTATTAATCCAGTAATATACCTTATTGTAGTACGATAGATGTTAATACATCGTTTATGTTATTGTAAGTATAAATTCATCACCACACATATATTTTTTTTTATATATGTTCATATGTCACGTGTTTTTTTTTTCAAATGGATTTGGCGACGCGTATGACAAACGGAACATCGAATTAGCTCCTATTCCAATTGATAATTATGAAACCTGCAGATATCGAGCCAATGACATATTTTATTGCTTCTAAGTTCAAGCAGGAGGATTGGGCACAAGTTATGACAAATTATAAAAGCCTTCTCATCAATTGGGCTACATCAATGTGATAGCGACAATAGACATATATAAACATTTTTATACCATAAAACGAATTTGGAAATCAGAAAAAGGAAAGAAGAAACAGGTTGAAAGTGCAGGGAAATCACAAGAATAATCTATAGCATTTCTTATCATATACAACAGTATAATGTATAGTAATGTATAATATGTCTACCTGGCACACACTAGCTACACATTCCGACTACTTCCTCTCTTCAAATTGGCCATGTAAATGCTCATTCCTAATAACCTTGCTTTGTTGTACATTCAAGCTCCTTCTAGGTATCGTTTCATTGTGCCAGGCAGAAAATAAATAGATATTTGTTTTTAGTTCATATTGGATAGGTTATATAGAAAGACAAGGAATGAAACGATAGACTACTAGTATATGATAAGTTCACCTGTTCTTCAAGACAATATTTAAAATATATTGCTTGCACGAATAAATATTTGAACAATTTCAAAAATATTTTTGTATTCTAATGTTAGATCAACATTTCCATGCAAAATCGTATTCTAGATGTAATGGATGATACCAACGCAAAATAATCAGCATCTTTTGTTACTATAAAGTGGACATTCCATCAAAAAATGGTACGAGTTTTCACAGGGGTAACTACAAGCACACGATGGGGAATCAGTTAAATTGACACGATAAAGATAATCATTTAGTGCACTGCAGTTGTGTCTTAATTTAATTAGTAAGTAGAATATTAAGATGACGGGGTCGTGGTTGAAATAGAGTGGAGGTTTCTTGTGATCTTTATGTAAAGAGTTTTTAAAAGTATTCAGACTTGGTTGGTTCCTGACAATCGTCTCGTCTTTTCTCTGTTGACAACTTATCCTTCCTCGTTTATTTTCTGGTATGCTAGAAAAACTAACCCAGTTTAACGAACGGTCGTACACAAGTTTCAGACTGATTGATATCTGACATTCTTATACCCTGAAATGTCTAAGTAAATATTTGAAAAGGAGAATTTCAATGAGAATGAAATTAGATTAATTGAAAGACATATTTCAATGAGAAATTTTCAAGGGAAAAAATCGACACCGTTCAAAGTCGATACAATAGAAAAAAAACACTAGCGAATATAGATTTATCACATAATGTACTGTTACCAGTGAACATACTCATGACACATTTTTTTTGCGTATTAACCCAAGTGATATGACATATTAGCCCAGTGATTGGTTGTTTCAATTGTGACGTCACGCATAGGACAAGTACATGACGTCACAGGCTTCGCACTGCATGAAAATTATTGTCGTTTTACACGAATAAATGCCACACATCTTGGTTATGTGATAAAAAGGATTTTACACTCGTTTTCATTTTATATGAAATTTATGAAACTCGGAACGAACTTTTCATTTTAGCTCGCCAGAGATCATATATTTATTGTGTACACTGTATATGAATTGTTTTCATAAATACAAGAACATGTTTTATTAATTATTTCCACTTTTCAATTAAACCAGAGGTCATCATGCATGATACTGAACCATATACAAACGAAACTTGGTATTTATTCTTTTCAACCATTTGACGATGAAATTAGAGAAATCTTGAAAAACAGACATAAATGGAAAAAAACACAAACACATTAAAAACCGACATGATTCTTTATAAATATAGATAACTGACGATTTTATGTAACTGTGATACGATGAGCTGCTAATCTCTATAGTTTTACAGTGAGAGCCCACCACGTAGTCTAGCAGCCTGAGTCTATCGTGAAGTCTATCAGCCTGATGAGGGCTTGTGTGGTCTTCCGTTATCAAATACAAATATGATAGTCAGAAATCGTTATACAATATTTGAGCTGAAATAGCTATAAAGTGATCAGCGAATGGGATCAGTGCGTGGACAGGTAATGAAAAACCACAAATACTCCCACAGCTGGTTCATATCAATATACAAGGTCGCCATATTGGATTTTACAGCGGAAGTTTAGCCTGAAAAATGGCAACACTATCATTTAATGGAATCGACAAATCAATGGTTATTGATTGTCGTAGAACCAAGCACCTGTTACATGTCAACAAAGCCTGCCAAACGTTTATTATCCAAATACGTCTGTTTAGATAATTAAACATGTTTGAAAAATTTACTTATATTGTAAACAGTTATTTAATAACAAATCAAATCATAATCACAAATCATTAGTGTTACGAGGCAAAATTCCAACAAAAGAATGAATTATACAATTTTCTACCATTGATTGCAACTATCCTCATTACCTCTTGCATGTCATAAAATTGGTTTGGAACATTTTAGTGAACACATTTTTTTTTATATAAAAATATAAGACTTCACTTGATTTTCCATCGAATTTTACAATTATTGAACCCGATGCAGTTGTTGGTGTCTTTCAGCACAACGACCACAACATGTAAATACACACACGCAGACACACATATGAATAAGGTAAAAAGAAGCTGATCGCGAGGAGACAAAGTCGCAAATTCAAACATTTCGCGAATAGTATTTCCTTAAATCAAATCAAATTGTTATCCACTCAGAGCTCACGAACGAAAATACACGCGAAAGAAAAGTAATTGACAGTTAAACAAAACTTATGTTGATATTGGTGTATCTGTGAAGCTTAAGGACGTCACACTCACATCCACTTCACACACCACCGATAGTAGGCACAGACACAAGGACATGTTAGGCCGACACAGGTATGCACACTTGATCTCTCACAAACACCATTATAACCTTTTTGATTACATTTAATGCTATAAAATCCATATTACTTTTGTTCCACTTCTCGAGTATACAGTGTCACAGTATCAATGAATCCTGAATATATGGTACTGAGAGGAGTAGTGAAAAGTTTTGATAATAGCTTGGTTGAGCAATTTCAAGAACCAGTGATGAAACGCTGTTAAAAATAATTATTGTGATTATTTCGCAATCTAATATAAACGAGACAAGTCTGCATCTTTATCAGTAATGGGTATAAGGAAAGACCGTATACCAGAGGCGTGGTTATCTGTTTCCTCTTTCGAAAGATTCGGAAATGTGTAAGTAGGGCTCCTTAGATATTTCAAGCAAACATAGATATTTTTGCAACAGCTCATGTTTAGTGTTTGCAGACAAGTATTGAGCTACTTGGTGATCTGTCTGCAGACAAAACTACACACCTACAACTACACACCTATCATGTAGATCGTTGAGTGTGGTTAAGGGTCAATAAGTACATAGTTGTGATTTACATGTTGCTTCAAGATTGCAAACAGCTATTTTTTGTGAACGACTCTGAAAGTTAGTCCTTATCAGCATGCAAATGATCAGCATGCCAATGCATCTTGAAGTTTACAAACCAGTCGGTCGTAGGAGTCTGTTGATGTTTAGGACAGTTAATATGAGAATGTGCAGCAGAACATGCTGTGGGATGAATTTTTCTAAGCCAGTTATTTTTCTATCTCCATTCCACAGAGGCCTTGTGACTTTGGACAGATATCGCACACAAAACCTTTTGTTTGGGGAAAAAAAATCAAAAAAATCAGCAATTTTGGGAAAATTTGGCAAATATTATCTAGGAAAATGGACCTTTAAAAGACCCCAAATTCACCCTGAAATTCACTGTAATGTCATATAAATTCAGCTTTTTAGCGGTTGTTTGTATTTGAAAAGCTTTGAGGCAGCGAGTTTAAAATTCTGTTAATAATGATAAGGGTACTTTTGCATTTTGAGTACGGTGGTATGTTAGCTTTGACGACACGATGACAATTCATTCCGTATGGTAATTGTCTTTTTTCACAAGCTTATTTCGAGCACACTCAATACCATGCATAACATTGGAGGTTTTGTAATTCATTGGTTGAAAACACTTGTACAATATTGTCTTACTGTAATTACGTGAGACTTGGATCATCAACATTCTTATTGTCATCACGGGACACTGAAAACAATGAGTCCAGGACATCACGTGAGGCGGGGAACACCGAGACCGGGATATTCTTACTGACATCACGGGAGACTGAAAATATCTAATCAAGGACATTCTTACTGTCATCACGGGAGACTGGGATCATCGAGTCCGGGACGTTCTTTTTGTGATCAGGGGAGACTGGGAACATCGAGTCCGCGACGTTCTTTTTGTCATCACGGGAGACTTGGAACATCGAGTCCGGGACGTTCTTTTTGTCATCACGGGAGACTGGGAACATCGAGTCCGGGACGTTCTTTTTGTCATGACGGGAGACTAGGAACATCGAGTCCGGGACGTTTTTTTTGTCATCACGGGAGACTGGGAACATCGATCGAGTCCGGGACGTTCTTACTGTCATCACGGGATACTGTGAATATCTAATTCGGGGACATTCATACTGTCATAACGTGAGACTGAAACATCGAGTCTGGGACATTGTTACTGTCATCACGGGAGACTGAGAACATCTTATCCGGGACATTTTTATCCTCATAAAGTGAGACTTGGAACATCGAGTCAGGGAAATTCTTGCTGTCATTAAAGGAGACTGAAAATATGGAATCTACGACATTTTTACTGGGAGACTTGGAACACTGAGTCCGGGACAAACTTATTGTCATCACAGCATACTGAGAACATCTCATCCGGGACAAACTTACTGTCATCACAGCATACTGAGAACCTCTAATCTGGGACCAACTTACTGTCATCACAGCATACTGAGAACCCCTAATCCGGGACAAACTTACTGTCATCACAGCATAATAAGAACGTCTAATCCGGGACCAACTTACTGTCATCACAGCATACTGAGAACCTCTAATCCGGGACAAACTTAGGACAAACTTACTGTCATTACAGCATACTGAGAACCTCTAATCCGGGACATTCTTTCTGTCATCACGTGAGACTTGAAACATCGAGCCCGGGACATTCTAACTGTCATCATGAAAGACTGAGACCATCGTTTCCGAGTTATTATCTGTCATCGCATGTGATTGGTACCATCGTGACTGGGTCATTCTAACTATCACCACGTGACTTATCCGATCAGGAAGTCATAACTACAGACATGATTCGTTGATAACAAGTCCCCAGAGTGCGTCTAGATTTGACGTCCCATCACGAAACGTCTTTATTTTCAATTTCAGTACCGCTGTATATAATAATGATTATTCTTTGTGCTATTTGATCGAAAATCGCAAGTAGTAGAAAAGTAATAAAACTAATACACTAATCATATCTGAACAGACTGCTAACCGGAACACTCATCTGGCTGGTGACATTATCACCTTCAAACATTTTGATATTTGAAAGCAGAAAAGATTTAATGCTTTTTATATTGTCCATTGTTTAAAGCGCGGTACCACCCTTATTTCTCATAGATACCGCGATAGTTACTAATTCCATTTAGTCAAGCTTCCATTAATTGGAATTAAGTCTTAATTACTAATGGCAAACGTGTTTGTAAAATTGAGGATGATTAAGTAATTACTCTGGTCTTTTCTAACATTAAGAAACCCCTCGCGTATTACGTCTCCGGATTGCGCGTGCGATTATTCACGAGCGTCAGCCAAGATGGCCGCCCGTGATAGCTTGGCGGACACACAATTAGCTGTGCAATCTTTGAAAAATAGCAATCCTGGATTCCCAACCCTTTCATTAAATTATAGTTCGGTGACAGTAATGCAATATTAAAATATCAGATTTCATACTTCATAATCAAGTCTTTGGTGAGATGGGCGAACGCTCAGCCGGGATCGATCGGCGCCTCATCACTCATCGAGACAATCCCGTAGCAAATCATCCGCGTGCTGTGATTGGACCGTCCGCCGTGAGTAAACTAGATTTCTTTTTATTCTTGTCCGGCTAATACGCTTTCGTAGCAGGGAAAAACTTTTGGCAAACTTTTGACTTTAAATATTTATTTAAGCACACAGTATCAATAAAACATACAAACTAACTATAAGGAACAGTTGTTTCAGAACTGATAACGTAGATACAGACTGCCAAACTAAGTAAACAATTACTACATCATTCATTAATATTACTGAAGGTCGAAAACAAATGTCTAAAGTGCTCCGAAACATATACAATGACATACAGTAATGAGTGAAAGAGAAAACTGTCAATAAAATCATTTATATCGTTAAAATTTCGAAGAGTTTGACTACAAAACACAAGATATTACCAAGTTATATATATACCTAAAAGAATAAACGTAATTCGATCTCAAAATCAGAGAAAATACAAACGTAGGAAATATTTAAACGGGGACCCTTGAAAAAGCACAAAATATAACCAGATGTTCTGAAAGGGTTAATGGCCTCCGCTTCGCCGACGACATCCACACTCTTAACATTATACAAATTCTAGTAATCTCATGTTCTCAAAGTCAGAACCGGGGAAGAAATAACGAAACCACACGGCACACACATGAGCGTGTTAAAAACCGTCTATATCCATATCACACTAGGAATATTTCCCAATGAGATCATAATTACGACGATACACTTGTTCATAGTGTTCATTAACTCAAACATCTCTCGAAAACCGTATTTTGCAAATATTCCATATCTTTTACGGAAAATTGAATATAGAATCAACTGATATATGTAAATCGAAATATCATACGCAGTTTATTCTGCATGTACTAAAAAAAAAAAAACCCAACAACTGTAAACCTTGATATTTTTTTTATCATTTTTACCTTCAGTACCACTGATTATTCCTGGCCTATTGGTACAGTAAACTGTTTTCATCGTATTCATGGATGTTAGTGTCGAGAAATGTTCCAATGTTCGCACTTAATATGTGCTAGCTGGTGATGTACGTAAGTTATCAATGACAGGTGAAGTCTACTGATATTAAAGGCCAGTCCGTGTTGTTACTCCATTGGCAATTTACGTAAGGGGAAAGTGTTTTCTATAAAAGAAGTAAAACTCCGCTATATTGCGACTAAAATTACATCATAATTCCTATTCTGTTTATTCTTGTTCATGATTGATATTGATGGTTTCTTTGAATGTTAAAGCCGCTACAGCTGAAATGAACGAAAATGACATAAGTTTAGTAGTAAAAGTGCATGACCAACAATGTATAACCTTGCCAACACAAAAAGCTAGCATTTTAACACAGAGTCTGTACAAAAAGAAAAGAGCTTACACTGAAAGAACATCACAATGAGATGGAAAAACATCATGAACAACTCTCCATCACCTCACCAATGATTACTGTGTCACATCTCCACTCACCAGTTATTCCTACGCCACATCTCCACCCCACCAGTTATTCCTGCGTCACATCTCCACCCCCCCAGTTATTCCTACGTCACATCTCCCCCCACCAGTTATTCCTGTGCCACATTTCCACCCCACCAGTTATTCCTACGCCACATCTCCACCCACCAGTTATTCCTGTGCCACATTTCCACCCCACCAGTTATTCCTACGTCACATCTCCACCAACCAGTTATTCCTGCGCCACATTTCCACCCCACCAGTTATTCCTACGCCACATCACCACCCCACCAGTTATTCCTACGCCACATCTCCACCCTCCAGTGATTCCTGCGTCACATCTCCACCCCACCAGTTATTCCTGCGCCACATCTCCACCCCACCAATTATTTCTACGTCACATCTCCACCCACCAGTTATTCCTACTCCACATCTCCACCCCACCAGTTATTGCTGCGCCACATCTCCACCCCACCAGTTATTCCTACTCCACATCTCCACCCCACCAGTTATTCCTACGTCACATCTCCACCCCACCAGTTATTCCTACGTCACATCTCCACCACCCCAGTTATTACTGCGCCACATCTCCACCCAACCAGTTATCCCTGCGCCACATCTCCAACCCACCAGTTATTCCTGCGCCACATCCTGTGTCACATTTCCTTCCCACCAGTTATTCCCGTTCCTTATCTCCACCCCACCAGTTATTCCTACACCACATCTGGCACTAGCCCCATGTCTTCTGGAAAGAATGTAGGTCACAAACGATCTAAAGCACATTCTGTTACCATAGTAGACATTGTAGACACTTTTATCATAGAAGTCACAGCATCGATTCAAGTTTCAGGCAAAAATGGATTAAAATATGCATTGTAATTTGTGAGTCTGGAGTTGTCCATGGCTGTTTTGCATCATAATGCAACAGCCACGTAATGTGGTATTTATAGATGTGTGTTACGCCACGATTACACACCAGACACGAATTCCCAACCGCCAGAGAAATTGTGCAAAAACATTTTTTTCGAAACACCTTCCCTTTTCCCCCTCCCATTCTTGACCGCAGTCCCCATCTTCAACCCCTCCTCTGCGAAATTCCAAACCCGGATGGCAAATCCTGCTTAATATATGACCATAATTGTCACATTCTGTCATCAATAATTATTTCTCTACACAGGTATTTTGCTGTTCTTCAATTGTTTTCTTTTTGGGAAGCAGATAATTCAAATCCGTATATTAGCTGGGGGTATTGTCGGTGGGATAACGTTTAAAGTGTTCTTGGCTGTCTGTCAGTCTGCCAAGTATTTTCCATTAAAGACTAGTTTAAGTCTCTTTTTTTACAGTATGAAGTAAAATCTACTCTTAAAATTTAACCGAAACCTTCAGATTGACTGATAGTGTCTGAGTGTACTAGCCCCACTAGTATTATTCAGGTAATTCTCCTTGCCGGGACAGGGCGGGTCTTATTTGGGTCTCAATGTTACATATAGTACTAATGAATACAATGGTTCATGTAAACAAGTATGTTGATTTGGAGGTGTAAACTTCCAACTTCATGTCGTAGTTGTACTGTGTCTAATGTATACTAGTTCTGAGATTCGTATCCAGAAAAAACAATTGATATAGAACTACCACGTAATCAAACAATAATGCTAACTGAAATTCCGATGGACGAGGCAACATTGGAACATATACACAGATAACAGCACAGTATGGAGAGGTGTTATTCCGAATAGGAACGAGCACTTCCTTTCCCGTTATCAAGTATAAACAGTACAAAAAAGACCGTCTGAGTGAGTACAATAAGAGCGAAAAGCTTAAAATCATAGAGTAAACTATGGTGGATGTGTGTAAAAAAACCAAATATAAAACGCTCAGCCAGAGTCGACGATATTACGTGGTGAGAATTATCAGAAAGGTGTCAAAGCGTTTCGCGAGTGTAGCAATTTTAGCACGATTTTTCAACGGGATGAGATGCATGTGGTATGGGTGAGTAATCGTGGTATAAGTATTGTTCAGTTGGTTATCCAAAGATCTGCACTCGTTAGTATTTTAAAGGACGAAATGAATATTTAGCATTCGGCATCGACACATTAATAATTTCAATAGTCGCTCCCTTGTTCTTATTTCTAGTGATTATTTTATTGCAGAGTGTGGTTCTTTTCTGGTCGAAAATAGGTGTTACTTTATAGTTGGAAGTTACTGTACTTACCAGGAGTTTTTGGCAGCAGTGTATGTAGTTTTGCAAATTCATTAATGCAATGAAAAATTCCAATTTTAGGCATTATTATCATATCTTGCACGATACTTTAGACAAACAGTAATACAGAATTTATTATAGAGTGGATAAGAATTTAATATGTTCCTGTTATAGATGTATATGTTTTGGTGTTACCTTCATGTGTACTAATTGGGCTGAACGCGTTGTTTACACATCTTGATTGGAAGCAATATATGGCACAGTCGTACACTTACCCGTTTGTAGAATAATAAGTCAATATAAGAAAGATTATCTTGAGTATCTAGCAGATTATATTTGTCGCAAATTGGCTTTAAGAGGTAGATGGATGTCGTTTGACATTTCATTTTGCATGTTTATGATGAAAGGAGATATGCTGCTTACACACCGGTCGGTTGATGATACTGATGCCCGAGAGATGGAGTACACACAGTGTCGTAATGAAGCACGCCCCTTGTTTGTCTAGCCTTCAACCAAACAAGGTCGAACATTGATGTCAAATATTTGTGGCTTCGACACGTTATCTTTTATATCCGTTTGAGCAATTTCTGTGGCATTAAATATGCATGTCGATTTTTGGTCTAAACTGTTAGTGGTATTTCCAAACCATTGTTTTAAGTATTACTGCCGGTTCGGCGGTCGGTGTTTGATAAAGGTCGACACCAGGGGACGCGTTTTATTGGTCGGGCAGCAGGTCAACATACTGTGGCATCACGGGATGAAACAAATGGCGGCAAGATCGGCACGAGCCGGTTTTACCAGGGGGACAGGTCACCTGCCAAATGTCGTAAGCAGGAAATGCGTATTTTTAGAAAAGTGTGTGTAAAGTAATCATATCTACAGATTATCACTTCAATCTCACTTAACATGTCAATGGTGTAAAAAACGAAATGTGATGTTAAAGTTAAGTCTATACGCTACCTTACACGTCATATATTTGACCATGATTAATGTTGATTTATCTCCCTTACACATTATACCTGTGATTTGAATACCCATAGAGACCATTCATATGATTTTATTACATTTATGGTCACATCTTATCTTACACATAAAAACCCGGGTTTTGTGTGAGAGAATGGTTATATATTTACTAGAAATGAAAAGTTAGGAAGAACATTATATTAATTAAAAACTAAATTTACTGGTACATAGTGTACATAAAGCCAAGAAAATTAACAATAACTGCATCATATGACCATTTCTTCGATTTAGCACTCATCAATAGTACAAAAGTCAAACGAGTGAAAGGTCAAGTCATTTGATATCCTACATTACATGTTTACCGGCTATTGTTATTTACATTTCGTATTCTTTACTGAGCATGGCTTTATATAAAATAAAAACAGGGGCGCCATTCCTCAAAATATTTAAAAGATACTTGGGGAGAAATTAAAGACACGAAAGATTCCTACCGTGACATTTACCAATAGTATGACCTAGTATTCACCCAATTATCAAACTATTTGACATTGACCTACATTAACACTGTAGTTTTCACCTCATTACCAAGCTTTTTGACATTGACCTACATTAACAATGTGGTTTTCACCATATTACCAAGCTCTTTGACATTTACCTACAGTATGACAAAGTAGTCTCCTCACTAACAAACACCAACAACTGCCTACATTAACACTGTAGTTTTCAACATATTACCACGCTCTTTGACATTTACTTACAGTATGACAAAGTATTCTCCCCACAAACAAACACCAACAACTACCTACATTAACACTGTAGTTTACACCATATTACCAAGCTCTTTGCCATTTACCTTCATTGTGACAAAGTATTCACCTCATTACCAAACTCTTTGACATTGACCTACATTAACACTGTAGTTTTCACCATATTACCAAGCTCTTTGACATTTACCTTCATTATGACAAAGTATTCACCTCATTACCAAACTCTTTGACATTGACCTACATTAACACTGTAGTTTTCACCATGTTACCAAGCTCTTTGACATTTACCTACAGTATGACAAAGTATTCTCCTCACTAACAAACACCATCAACTACCTACATTAACACTGTAGTTTTCACCCCATTAATTATAAGAACGACAGTAGTGCACTCCTCATTAACAAGCTTTATGACGTCCACTACCGTTAACTTTTCCTTCGCCAGCAATATATCGAACCTCGTCTACTTATGGCGTACCTGGTATATATTTTACACATAGGAGAACAACGGGGACCAAGTATAGACATAGATCTGTGGACCACACCCGCTGTGACAGCCTATCCAAACCCGAATCGAATTCCAATTTTGTTGTTGTTTATTATATTTTATACTAAAATTATTATATCTAAACTATATTATTATATATATTATATTATTATAAACGTCATCTGACTATGTCTAATATCCGTGTGTATCTATACTGTGTAGACGAAATGATGTGCATAAAGAAGAACGTACAGACATCAACATGCTATTAAACCTATTATAACAGATACATTATGTCAAAAATGAACAAAACCCACACCATCAAGCTGTTTTATCCTACTAGGACTCGTCAATAATGGTTGGGGCTACAAAGGAGGATTTCCAAATTGGTCTTAACTAACTCTTCAAACTTTGGCAATAGGAAGCTATATGATTGAACATGTCTTTTCACAAACATAGCTGTGTCAATTAATATTGTTAGTAAATAATGGTCCCCTTATTATACAAGTGACGACTTCAAATGCACGATCGTTCAAATATTAGAGTTTCAGCATAACAGTCGATTTTCTACTCTATAGACATTTCGGCATATCAATCATTTCTGTATGTAAGTATATTGATGATGAATATATTGAGTAGTCTGGGTTCTCTACCTGAGACAATTCAAACTACACAAAAGTCATGTTCCGGCCGTCATCATGTCTCCCACATTTATGGTGTTTTAGTGTTTGCTATGATTGCACTGGTTATCGACGTATCTCACTTATCCTTCACGAACATTAGGAAAAACTGGTTCCACTATCCATGTGTGTCGGGGTTTAGGTTGACTTCTGTTTTCATGTCTCATCGCTTCCTACTTTTCTTTTTCATATCGACCTTTTTGGTTTTTGACATTTTTTGCATTGATGAATTATCTATATCGTTTTTCTATTTTAGAATATCTTTGCTGGTCTCCCAGCCCGGTTCCTGTAACATATCTGTCGTGATTCCGCGACGACGTCGAAGGATATGATGGGTCAAGTCTGCCATTTTAACCTATAGCACTCTCTCGGGCTATTTAATTTCAACAACGTTATAAAACAATTTAAGTTTAAACAGAAGATTTCCCGCAGATTCTGCAAATTGGCTGCACCAGTGCCGTTTGATGAAAAACGAATATCAACAAGGGGTATTCATTTACTATACCGTCAGCTAATCTCATCGTTAATGGTTATTAAGATTAATTTCTTTATTGTAGTCTAATCTAAATGCTTGTCTCGTATTCAAGGTTTTATTCTAAATTAATATCTTATCGTTATTCTATATGGGGTTCATTTAGACAATGACATACCGTTGGCTACTGGAAACATATCCTGTAAGGAGGCTAGCTATCGATGTTGTCAATTTCCGCAGGCTGATTGATAGATGGCCGGTCCCTATCAACATTCCTTGATGTCAATTCCATCTTTTATAAGTTCTATCTAAATTATGCATGGCAGCGGACAATGAGTCCGGAACGCAGTGTTTGGATTGAGTCATAAGTACACGCCACATTGTTACCTGAGGCGTTCTCTGTTTTGTGGCCATTACACACACATTACCTGGCTTACATGCATTTATTGATCTATGGTATGAATTCATTTTTGTAATGTTTTGAGATCGATAGTGAAGTTGTAAATGATAATTATAATTCACAATCTCATGAAAGCAGAAGGTGTGATCGTATGTACCTTTGCCGTATAAATATTTACGCGTTCTTTATATTCATATCTCACTACCGTTTAAAGTGGAATATGGCTTTATTTAATTATGCTACCGATTTGATGAACTCGTCATGCCAAACATCATTTGTGCTTGAATCTAAAAAAAATCTATTGACGTGAATAGATTAGAACCTATAATAGGGCTTGATACTCTAATACAGAACAAATAGCCTGTGAAATATGTAAGCTGCATGTTCAGGGGAAGATTTCTTAAGTGTCAATAGGTCCGTGGCCTTTAAGCAATAAAACACAAAAATACCAAAGGCGCTTAGGCATATCGATAAGACTATAGCAACTATAAAAATAGGGATTGCAGGATTGAATATGTGTTTTTAAACTTTTTGTTGCTCCAAGACAATCAGTTATCAATATCTCTCTTTTATGTCAATGTTTTATCATATTAAATTCCATAAATCTGATAAATAATATATAACCATGTTATTCCGTCTTTGCGTATTGCAGAGTTATCTTCTCTTGGGAGCAGGTATTGATTGTTACGTCATTGGTTTGTGCGAGAAAATTACGTCGTTTTCTCAAAAATCGATGACGTTACTCTCACAAACAAGTGACGTAACAATCAATACCTGCTCCCAAGAGAAGATAACTCTGCAATACGCAAAGACGGAATACTCGTAGATGTAGTGCATGTCGTATCGAAATGAATCTTAACAATGTCAATCAATTACAGAAGAACAAACAGACAAGACACCTGGAGTGGATACATAGCACCACGTATGATGAGCTGGCATGACTGTAATTAACCAAGTAAATATAGAAAATGATTCCAATAGTGCACTAAGGATTTTCAGTAAGGATTTTATTTTGGAGTCAATTCGATTTAACAAATCCGCGAAATACTAATGATTTAAGATTTCAATTTCAAGAAGATGATCTATTTTTGGACTAGTATTATGATACCGTGGCGAAATTCAACCTTTACAATAGAACTTTATGAAAATCATCAATGATATGTACGAACATATATTATTAATGAATAAATATCATGACTGCTAAGAAGTCTGGGTGGGTTAATATATTCTGTTATGAGCTTATTATTCTTCATTCCTTGCGCTGTCTCTTCGCTATGGTGATAACTGCCAGGAAGATCGGGTCTGTTATCTGAGCTTGTTAATTCCTCATTCGTTGTCTTGTCTCTTCGTTAAGATGATGACTGGCAAGTCGATAGGGTAGGTTAACATGTGTTATGCGACTCTGTAAAATCCTCATCTCGTGACCTGTCTCTAACCGGCTAGGTTAACAGATTTTGTCATATACGACTGTTAATTCCTCATTCCTTGCCATGTCCCCATGTTAGAGTAATGTCCTATTAATCGTAGTGGGCATGCATTGCTGTAACCAGTGCTCCACACGGACCTCGCCTCGCCATCGGTTAATACAATATTAATACGGCCTAACCTTATATGGTCATTTGGTCAAATTGTGATGTCGTTAACGCCATTACTGTCTGTAATTCCGATTCGGAGAAAATGAACGAGACGATGATGTTTGCATTAATGTGATGAGACGGTACCGCTGAGCTGCGAGCTCCCCGCCATCCCTCGTCCCTTTAACAACAGTATCACCAGACACTGATAGACATCGATTTTATGAGCACCACACTGGAGACACGGTCAGACAATTCTGGTCATCGGATAATTAGACGTAATTATTTAGTGTCAATCGATGTATATGTAGTGGAAAATTAAATCAAACAAAATATAAGTCCATTATTTTCTTCAATGATCGATTAGCCTAAAGGTGTAATTCTAGCATTTCCTTAATGTAATGTAACCATATAAGGATTCCTTTGCGTGTTCAATGGCGTGTTTCTGTGAAAGTGACATAGCCCTACTTTTAGTCTATTCCAACACAATTACGTTCCACCAGCATTGTAAAATCAATCATCGATATCTACGATAACGCAAACTATTGTCATTTTCTGAAAACAAATTGATATTGTTCCCCCTCCATGTTGGTCAGTTCGTTTCTAATGCTTTTAATTCTATACGATGACATTCGGTAATTATTACTGAAATTGATTAAAATTCAAATTGAATACAATCTACTCCGTTTGAAATTTCAAATAACCCTGGAGTCATTTTTCCACAAAAGAGCCCCTATGTATTTTTAACCACCGATCAAATTTTGAGTTCAATTGATGTGAGGAGATTATACTATGAACTGGCATTTAACACACTATGAGACCAACATCAGCTCACGATATCACTACATGAAAGCGCCTAATTTAGCCAGGAGCAACACGAAATGGGCAGCTAACAAATGTTTCCATGTTTTCCAAATGCTTATCTCCCCTATCTTGAAGCTCCCCAAACATATTATACATTTGGGACAAAGAAGAAGCGGAGGTGACAAAATTGGCAAACTTTATATCATCAGGGACTTATCAACGATGGGTCCTTTGGTGAAAAAAGACGTTTGGAGCCGAGGAACAGATGTATGACATTCCAATGGCGCTATGTTACCTAATTAGTCCCGTATTCCCCGAAGAGACCACATCCACTCACACTGATATTGCCCCGACATACAATGTTAGGTTTATGCGCACAGGCAGGCAATATTTTGTGTGAATGAATGTGTCCGAGCTAGAACTCTCCCCTCCGTGTCATCAGGGTCCTAATTTTGGTAGAGAAGGTATTACAAATTATCAACAAAGTGTTAAGTTCCCACGATGGGCCACGCTGGAGCAGTGGCTATACACCTGGGTGTGTCGCGCGATAATTGGCTATTACAGCACGCGCTACCTCTGTCAGGTCATGGAAGGGGCCAAATCAGGAGCGACACTCTGAGGTCCCATTTCGGGACTGGCTTCCCCCGCTAGCCTACCGAATAGCCGGAAACTCAGTGAAAGGTCATGAGGTCTTGGACTGTCTGTGATATTAAATTCAATCCAAAATGGAATGGGGCATGTGGCGATGAGCTACTTAGATGTATTACAATAAAATAACAAGTACATTAAAACACATAATAGCGTTACCACACAGGAACAAAATCAGAACTTTGGTCGAAACGAGTTCGAGGAAATGAAATCAAGCTCTTGAAATTCTACTAGACATTATTTAATAAATATTGAATTTAAACAACAAGAGAATACAAGAATGACACAAGATAATCCACCATGACCACCATTAGAGTAAAAGTGGCTGTAGGAGACATAATGTCAATTGAGAGTATACGATATTACAGGTTGTAGGTATCTTATGCTAAATGTGACCATTAGAACATGTAAAGTGCGCAATATTGATAGAGGTTGACAGGTAGTTAGGATGAATATTTGGTTTAGAGATTATGTGTATGTACCTTATGTTGAAACCAAATATTGGAGAGTACTGGTTGTATTATATTAAATTCTAGTATTTCATGGTGTAAGGTTGTACATAGTGTGATGACTATCGTGTTAAATTCGTTGTGTATAGTATCGGGAACAAAATATCAACCGAAAATCAGTGGACAGACTTACAAGATCAAAATAACAGCATGTACAACCAGTGAACAGAACAGCAGATAAAAATTGAGAGGGCCTCTACTAACTGTACAAAGACTAACCCATAGAGAAAAACGACGTTTTCAAACAAAAACAGCGTCTGCAAAACTGCAAACAAATAATACATAAAGAATGGCAGCGTCTATAGATTCACCCGATACAAATCAAAGAGGACTACACACACTGACAGCCTCTCCGAACTGTATACAGAATGATAAAACAAATACAAACAAAAACGATAACAAATGTCAACGTCTACCAAATGTACACAGAATAAATGATAAATATATGGTGATTTGTATAAACAATGTCGGCATCTATCAACTGTATACAGAATAACCTATAAAAATGACAGCGCCTAAAACAATGACGGCATCTATCAACTGTATACAGAATAACCTATAAAAATGACAGCGCCTAAAACAATGTCGGCGTCTATCAACTGTATACAGAAAACCCGAAACAAAATGACAGCGCCTAAAACAATGACGGCATCTATCAACTGTATACAGAATAACCTATAAAATGACAGCGCCTAAAACAATGTCGGCGTCTATCAACTGTATACAGAAAACCCGATACAAAATGACAGCGCCTAAAACAATGACCGCATCTATCAACTGTATACAGAATAACTGATACAAAATGACAGCGAACGAGTCTTCAATATGTATATAGAATAAGATAAAGAATGACGTTGTTTACTAAATGAGCACAGTCTAGCCGATAAACGATGACGGCGTCTAAAACAATGACAGTTTCAGCTAACTGTACATGAACGACCGATTAAGATATGATGACGTGTACAAACAATGGCATCTACAAACTGTCAAATAGATAACGGTATTGATTGTAATATTTATTATAGACTTGAACAATATCTATTGCTTAATTGCTTAGATAATAATATATTAGAACCACACCATAACCCATTTTTCACACCAGCTCATAAGAAAGATATTTGATAAAAATAGAACATAGAAATGTGGAATGAAAACAAATGATACCTTTGATCAATTAAGTGTTTTACCTGAAGTCAGTTATTTAGCATTAACTATAAATGATTAAGTAGGTTTCTTTTTTAGGAGTTACACAGTAACTAAATATATAAAAGTTCAACCTTCCAAGACATTCGATATATATATGAAAGTGAGTCCTGTTAAGAAAATAATAGGTTCTACAAAATCAATGCACTTGGCGTTAAACATTTGGTGCCCAGAGTACAGGTTACAAGTACAGACGGAGACATGTGATGTGTCTGGTATCGCACCATTGCACAGGGTGGACCATTTTATCTGGTGATCATCCTCACGAGGAGCCGGGGTGGAGCGTCGTGTCACCCCGCTACAGTTAGTCGGGTGATTCACTCGCCAAACCTCGTCAGATGGTGTTTCGTGATTCATCTCCAGCAGCCGTGATTCATTAGAATGGGTAAGGACAGATTCTACCCATTCTAATTACACAGCCAAATTATCCCATTTATGTCGGCTATTGACACATTCCAAACCAATTACGTAAATATAGTCAAAACATTTGTAGGCGATGTCTGGGTGGAAATTATGTGCCTGCAACCAAAGTTTCGTATTCATGCATTTTTTAAGAAATGCAATTTGATATTCTATTTTTAGGAAAATGATTGGATGAGTTTAATTCCATTACGTAGTTACACTTAGTTATGTCTAATTTTCCGTTATGATGCGGGCAACGTCTGTCGCTAGTAAAACACAGTATCAGTATGCATATTACAAATATATTGATAAACAGTCGAACAATTGCAATGCCTCAACATTCGACCTTTTTGAAAGTTCAAAACATAATGATTGCCGAGAAATTATACTAATGGTCAAGGAAACGATTTGGTCTTAGCTTAAGTTAAACATACACGATGTGTCTTAACAAAGGAGAACTCCATTTCTTCTTGCACTCATAAAAAAATAATTCAAGGGTACTTTGGTCGTTCATCTGCATTGGTATTCACTGAGAGCAATTCAAGATTGCATTGCTTACAGACACGGTACATACAAGTCATGTACTTATCATTTATCTCTGTAGAACAACCATTTGAGGACATAATATGTGTCAAAAATCTATACAAAAGGGAACAATAAGTGGGGGTCTGATACGTTACTACTAAGGAAAGGAATGTTAACTTCTGTCAAGACGTCTCGTTTATCAGAAAGTCTGATGGTGACACGGAAATATCCCATCATTCAAACTCGAAATCGATGACATTAGGGCATCATATGAACAATGGATAGCACAAGGATAAGATTCCGTGTCCCAGAAACTAAAAATCCAACCAAGTGATAGTTGACCAGTGCAAGACAACATCCAAACCGTGATAGCTGACCAGTACAAAACAACATCCAACCCGTGATAGCTGACCAGTACAAGACACCTACCAACCCAGTGATAGCCGACCAGTGCAAGACGACATCCAACCCAGTGAGAGCTGACCAGTACAAGACACCTATCAACCCAGTGATATACCTGACCAGTGCAATACACCATCCAACCCAGTGAGAGCTGACCAGTGCAAGACACCTACAAACCAAGTGATAGCTGACCAGTGCAATACAACATCCAACCCAGTGAGAGCTGACCAGTACAAGACACCTACAACCCAAGTGATAGCTGACCAGTGTAATACAACATCCAACCCAGTGATAGCTGACCAGTACAAGACTCCTACCAACCCAGTGATAGCTGACCGGTGCAAGACGACAACATCCGACAAAGTGAAAGCTGACCAGTACAAGACACCTATCAACCCAGTGATACATCTTACCAGTGCAATACACCAACCAACCCAGTGAGAGCTGACCAGTGCAAGACACCTACAAACCAAGTGATAGCTGACCAGTGCAATACAACATCCAACCCAGAGAGAGCTGACCAGTACAAGACACCTCCAAACCAAGTGATAGCTGACCAGTGCAATACAACATCCAACCCAGTGAGAGCTGACCAGTACAAGACAACACTCTCTAGATCCGGGCACCATTCAACATCTTATTCGACCCGTACACAGTATAACCAAGAAAGATCTAACAAGACCAAGACACCACGAAACCATATAATGCTGTAATGAAGTTAATACCTGTAAATATCAGGACATATCCTTGAAGGAGCGACACGGCTTTAGGATCAATCGCATGGTTACATTAGTTTGCGGGCATTCATTGGGGACGAATATATCGTACATTTTTTAAACACTCTTGCACATCAAATAATAACAGACAACATATTGTGATTTTGATTTTATATCATCCGACAGATATACGAAGTTATCAACCTCAATTTCAGTTAATGTTTTGTTCTTCTTTTCAGTACAGAGCTATAAAACTAAGATTCTTCTAATGACGAAGTTAGCACATACATGTATATCTTATACCCCAGCGAAATATATATCTTGGTAACGCAGTGGTGTAATTGATGGATATGGGTATATGGTCAACGGATCTGTAACCTTTGCCCTTTCAGTTACACCATGAAAAGTGTATATTACAAAGGCATATTATAATAATTATTTCAGTTTCATAGCGTATGACGACAGTACTTGTACCAAGCAATGACGATATCTTTACATACTGGAACTTAATACTGTGATGAAATTTGACCTAAAGTGCATAACTGCCAAGGAACGGATTCATATTGCAAGACATTGCTGTAATTATTTTGTTCTACATGCTTGAGAATAATTGATTAATGCAATTAATAAATCCTTTAATAGTACGTTATGAGCCGGTCAGCGCCGACCCCTATGATTCATAACAATTATCCGCCATGATAGATAATAGAAAGAATGATAATAATCCTACAACAGATTGCCAAGTTCCCGAAATCTCCCCTCAAACCGGTGAGTGTCCATTATGACTGCGGAACTACCGGACCATGCTGGCGTCTATCTCGAATCTGAGGTCGTAGATTCGGCAAACTCGTGTCCGCAGGGATTAGTTCTTAGTCGCATTAGGGGCCGGGGCGATACCCCGGTCTTGTGAACAGCTGTACGGGACAGCATTAACGGTACCAATCATATCGGCAACGCTCGCCTACGAATCCAATAGTCCCTCGGAAAGGATTACGAGATTGACTGTCCCACTAATTAAAAGCGATTTCGTAAGAATTGAGCATTGTCACAATGGCTAGTTCTGAACCTATTTATTCTGATCGGGAATAATGAAATGGTATCTTCGGCCATATTTAATTACATTTTTATCATCAAAGTGTTAAACTGCATGCAATAGTGCGAGGCTATTTATGGCATTAACCAGGAATTACACACCTCGTGCGCCGAATGCCTCCGCGCGACGTCCATGTCGGAGAAACAAAAGGGCGGCCATATGTGCTTTGTAGCAATGTACGCCATGATTCATACGAACAGCGTCTAGGCAACTTCTATTTTCTCTTAATTACGCCACTGACATTCTGGAATTCATTTCCATGAAAATATTTGTCCATTTTCTATAGTGTGTCTGGTACTACCCTAGCCGGCGGCTTCTCAGAGAGCTTTTGACTCCTATTCCGGTGCTTATTAACGGCGGAGGTCAGAAGATAATACCAAATTACTAGATCAAACGATAGTCCTGTGACAATTCGCCAGGCCGTGCCGTGCAGTGCGCGGTCGGTTCGCCCGCTATTGACAGAGGGAGTCGTTGTGAGACACATTGATTAAGATTTAGGGCGCTGTCGGCCCATTAACGTGTACGGGAATCCGCGCTCTCTCTCTATCGCTATCATTCCAAGAAAAAGCTTAGGTCCCTAGAGAAATGACAATTTTGTCAAATTTACCCAATTATCTTTATGAACCATTGTTCACGAAAGATATAAAAATCGACCAATTATTCTTGCAGTGACGACAATTATGGAGAGAATATTTCTCAAACAAGATTATGTAGCAAAAAGTCATCGACAGTGTCGTCTAGGCGAGTTTATCTCCAATGAACGCGCATTAAAGCCAGCAAAGTCGGCGGATCTAAAAATTAATGAAAAACAGTGGGAAAACGGAATAAAAGCGTGCTCAATGCTGAGACGACAAAATTCCCATTAGATTTGTAGCCGAAATCACGGCTTAAGTTTATCGGCGAGAAAAACAACGATGTGAATGCTAATTTAATATTGGGTTAATTTGTTAAACGGGGGATTGGGGACTTGGCCCGATCTTTATGGTAAGGGTTATGACAAGTGAGCAAAGCTCTTGTCCGATCTGGACTGTCCACTCATGATCATTATCGACAAGAGGCTTTATCAGCCTGTCGGGGACTATGCTAATTGATTCCCAGTCTATTGGCGCCCATTCATCCCAGAGTCCATCCCAGTGAGCAAACAAATTAACCACATATTCCGCTACTAAAGGTATTTTGTTACCGTCATTAATTACAACCAGCGATTGATTATCAACGTATCTTATCATTAGGTTGACGTCCTCCATTAAAGTAACAAAAGGCTGTCAGACAGGACTTCCTCCTATGACATTTATTTTTATTAAAAAAAAGCATACACGTTAAAAATCCCCCTATTTTGAAATACTAAGAATTCATTCGATGCTACTACCTTGCTATTGTACACAATATAAGGGTTTTAACGTTTGGCATCACATCATGTAAACTGTGTGTTCAAGTGGGTGTAGCTTTAATATTTAATACCGTTTTGTGATATCACGTATTTAGAATAAACATTATCACCAACCATGTGATATCACCATTTCAAATTCTGAAAGTTATATAGGACGCATTCGAATAGGTTATTGCACATAGCATTCGAATGGGTGGCGATTAGCAGTTATTCAAAACGGTGATTTGCTAAGTGACACTTTACGTAATAAAATAAATTTTAGACCCTTCAAAATGTAAGTTATTTCTGACACAAAGAGTTTCGTGATAATAAGCATGTTGACTTCCATTTTGTTTCTGTGATTTGCGTTGCATTTCCTTTTGACTGGAAGTGTAAATATACATTTTTTTTAACCATTTCGTCTTTCAGGTTTGACGTGATAAATGGTGGTTTTTTGTGGTTTTTTTTTTCGTATTTTAGAAGATTTGAGAGAGGCTTAAGATGAAAACTTGCAACAATTGTAATGAACCTTTCTGAAGCCTTTGACTGTGCATCACAATATTTCATTAGAAAAACATTCAGCTAACAGTCTGCCAAATAGTTCAGTGTCTCTTCTCACTAATTATCTTTCCGACAGGAAACAACCAATCAAGATTAGTCAAATTGTCAGCAGTTAGGGATACTAGTAAAGGTGTACCTCAGGGCTCAGTCCTCGGGTTGATCCTTTTTGATATGTTTATCGATGATATTTTTTTTTTCATTTTAAAAAACACTCCATTTAACTCCTGATTTTGACTTCATGATTTAATATCTAATTGAAGACAGTGACCCTGTTACAGAATGATTCGATGTTTTTTTAATGTATGCACTCAGATTAGGACAGGTTCCGAGTGTGGCATTGAGGAAGATAGCTAATAACAAACAACCAGTTTTAGCATACAAATATAGACATCAGTTGTGAAGATTCTGTAGATCTCTTAGGTGCAAGTATTGATTTTCAATTCAAATGATACCTATATATCAAACCTATCTAGAAAGGCAGCACAGCAAATTAACATGACAAACACACTAGGCAAATACTTGTGTCTATTGCTGAATAAAAAAGTACATCATTTAATGGGCGGATTGGTCGAGTGGTTAACGCTCCGGCCTTCCACGCAGACGGCCGGGGTTCGATCCCCGAAGTCACCGTACGCATGGAATATTCAGAGAAAGTGTGTTTCTCCTGCCCACACAACTCCAACAACCCAGGTGGAGTATAAAATGGTCTGGGGTGGGTGTTGCGGTATCTGTGCTGTAGCATTCAAGTGAGGTGGCACTAAAAAAGATACCGTTGTAAGCACGGTCCCACTACGAAACAGAACACAATATATCTCCAGCACACACACAGGCATACACACATATGGAGATATTAGCCAGGTGGCATAGGACTAGTAGTTAGCGCCTGATAAGGCAGCTCCTGCGAATTCCTCAATATTGTATTAATTAATATATATGCTCATTGTATTGACTGTATAAAACTGTATATCTATGTACTGTAAAGCGCTGTATAGTGGCTTATGTTAGCTAGATAGCTGGGCGCTATATCAAATGTTGTATATTTATTTATTTTATTTTATTTATTTAAACGGACTGAACAAGCTGTCAATTATCTACTCTATTTTGCTCATAACCTTACCTTTTGTCCTCTGACATGACATTTTTGTTTAAAAACGAACACATTTTTATGAAAAGACAAGAAAGAACCTGACGTTTTGTGTACGATGACTTTATTTCCAATTATGATGATCTTTCAGATAGAGAAAAAAATAACCAACATTAGCAGTCAGGCGCTAAAGAACCATGCATATGACCACTGAAACTTTCAAAAATCTTAAACAATTTAGCACCGCGCTACTTACCCGACATTGAAGTAATATTCAATTACTTGAAATCTCTGATTATGAATGGAGAGAGATGTAAATGCAGTCTCTGTAAATAACACAATACTGCTCTGTTATACTGGGAAATCCCTTGTTAAATCTATTGTGTGCGTTGTTTCCATGTATTAAGTTGATCTTTTCTGTTCTTTTCAACATGAGATAATTGTTTGATTCTCGCCTTAATTATTTTCTCCTTTAAATTACACTGGTTCTATATTTTTAACCCTTTAGTTTCATGTTAACTGTGCTGGTCACATGACTATATTTGTCTTCAGCAACGCCTATGTCATCTTTTGTTAATTCCATGTCTAACATTCATTAAGCTTTGCTGTGTCATTTATTGAAAATTTAACCGTTTTGTTCATTTTCAGCGCAATGTATCATATCTTGCTTTTATGGCTTATGGCTATTTATAATTGATTCAATATCTGTACGATAGCTTATTTGCGATTTCTGGTTTTCTGTGCTGTATATGTTAACAGCGCCTTTAATAACTGTTTGAACATTATATGAATGTTTTATATACTGGGACAGCAAGTTTAACTTTATAAGGAAGAACATTGTATCATTTTAGCTCTACATCTGTCTTATAAATATGTGTGCAAAGCTGATACTAATTTATCTATAAACAATGTTAATACATATTTTGTTTACTGTACATAAGTCAATGTTGGTTTGATTGTTTTCCTCGGCTTGCCGTCTTGAAATAAAGCGTATTTTCTGTTTTATTTTGTTGTATTTTTGTGTGTTGATGATACGGTGCAATCTTTTTCTGTTTCCACATACAACGATAGTTTCCATAGCATCGCCTGTCACACCTGACGTGTAAAAATCATACATTTAATGAACTAAAAAATAACTAGAATACCTCACTGAAGTAAAAACGGTAGACACTGCGTAATAGTCAGGTTTGGACCTTAATGAGTATTACATAAAAACACAAGTGCATCGACCTACATACATCATTTAAACTAAAACACATACTCAACAAATATACGTTGTAAGATGTCATTTTCCTTTAGGCTAATTGCGACGCCTTAGATGATGTTTGTTTAGCATTTATTTATCTGAACCATGATAAAGGCCTGTAGAATGAGGCCAGGATGCCAACCTAACAGCTATAAGAAAACTTGAGTAAAGAAAGACAGGTCAATCACTGTCAGTCTCCAGCATAGGGTACGTAAC
Source organism: Mizuhopecten yessoensis (assembly GCF_002113885.1). NCBI lineage: Eukaryota > Metazoa > Mollusca > Bivalvia > Pectinida > Pectinidae > Mizuhopecten > Mizuhopecten yessoensis. Next base: position 340,190 of record NW_018408441.1, read on the forward strand.
AAGGAAAACATCGACTGAAAAAACGTTTGATTTGAAAATCCAACACCAAAGTAAGGCGATTTAGAGACAAAAGATAAAGAAAAATACATGAGAACTTAGCCCCGAAGGTAATGACCCGGGGAGGTAAAATATGTAGGAAGAAAACATTGAAAACTCTAGCACCAAACAAAGTACACAAGCAGGGAGGCATAATTCATAAGATTGTTCTTTGGGTCTTTACTTTGACGAAGGTATTTGTATATTGTATATGTAACGCACCTCCTCGAGACGTTACTTTTGGGGCTATATCTCGTAAAGCGTACTGAAAGGCATCATATGTGATATATATAGATAAACAGACACATTTCTTGTATCAATGAAGGAATATCGCAATATACATGTAAATGAACATGGTATGAACGATAATTGACATCCGACATTCATTGAAGAATAATCAGCTTTACATGAACATATGACAATCATGTCACCTGCTACAGTCAGATTTAGTTAGTTGTGCCCCATAATAGCATCTCTGTTCTTGGCAAAACTACAAACGAAAGTCAGTGGTGACATACAAATAACTTACTTAACTCTTCGGTTCGACATCGGACGAGTCATGGATGTCCAACAGAATGGATATCGAACGATTGATGGAAAACTCTGGTTTAACAAGAGCCAGATGGGAATATCTTATCAAATACATCGGACATTCATCATTCAAACCGAGTGTTGACGGCCGATCTATAATATCATTTTGTACTCTGCCCTTGACAGTTTGTTTTAAACTACAATCTAATCGTATAACCCATTAATTGGACATGTCCATCAGCGGGTACCAGTTACTCAGGAGTAAACGTTTATCTGTGTTTAGTTTGGCCAGAGACGTTGTTACTATAACCATGACAGTTATACGGTGGACAACAAGAGCTGGACAGAAAGATTTAATTTTTCATATCCTTGTGTGTCATACGTGGTACACACAGATTTAAATATTCAAACGTTTGTGTACCATGGAAAACATGTACCGCGTTTTACACAAAGGTATGAAAGTGATTGGCGTTCATATCTTTTTGTACCATACGCGGTAAACAAGGGTAGTGTATAAAACATAAAATGATTCTACCGCCTGATATGGGCTTATTAGGACATATACAACGAATTTACAAATACTTTATTGACGTTTATGCATTTTCCACTTACCGATGCCTGCTTAATGTTAACATTAAACATATAACAGTTATTTAGATATGTTAACTTGGGGATAGACGCTATATAAAACTTAAACTAGGTACATTTGGAAAATTGGTTTGGGGCGATAATATTGATTTTTCATTTTACGTAATGTTAAAATGAAAAGGTCCTGAATAAAAAACAAAAGAGTTTTTGAAATATTAGACCATTTCTCATTGAGACATATTCATGACATATTCAAATGAGATAAGTCGACATCATGACAACTTTCCATATGCATGATTCATCGCATATAAGGCAAAAGTCTGATTTTACAAACTTTTCCTTCGGGTATGAACAAAGAAAAGCTTCCGAACTTTCTGCGCACTAATGCACGTGACCAAACATACCGATGACTCGGGTTGCTGAGTTGGAGACAATGCATGACACATTCAAGCTTCCGCGTAACGTTGAGTCATTGTTCCATGTCGTATTTCAGGACCGAACACAAACAGTTCACCGCCCCAGAATGATGTAAGGCCACCCCTGACCTCTAGTGTCACTCTTATTTGCATAATCTCATCAATCTTATCGGTCCGCTGTCTTAGCTAACAAAGTTAGGCAAACGAAGAAATTAATGACTCAATGAACCTTAAAATATTTTCACATTTGAGTTTAGCTGTTATAGTATGCGGGTGACGTAATTGGTCTGATGTAGCCGAGAGGGTTGCGGAGGCTGAGGCCGTGTACATTACTGGGTAGCTCTCTCATATAACGCGACATGCTGTACCGTAAAAAAATATGATATGCAATCGAATATATGAATAAATAAACGGAGTTCCAAAAATCACTCTTTGCATTATGTGACATTTATTGTGAATTGATCTCGATATATAGATTAGTAATGCTATTACACTGAGATGGGATGAAGGGGATGAAAGTCAGTGTACCACGGAAATGATCAGCTCTCTGATAAAGCTATCACGATACATGTCAAACAATTCCTTCTGGCGAAGTACGATAGATTGACGACCCAAAGCAGTCGCGTAGTTGCTTTGCCAATCAGACAGAGACATTGGACATCAGTAATGTTACGTAACATTCGAAGCTAAATGTGGCTACTCTATCAAATAGTATACGGTATTAACTTATCTGAAGGACTTCATGTCTATAACGATCACGTACATATGGTAGATAGTTTCTATAAAACAAATAACTTTTCTGTAAACTGTGAACAATGGAAAAAACCTTTGTGATAATGGTTAATAACACGTTCATAATGTTTCAGTATTATATGACTGAAGCTTTGATCATTCAGCACCCTCAAATTAAATAAGAATGTATTGTTACCAAATCGTACTAAGACATGACCAACGAGATGTCCTTTCCCGAAATATGGCCTAGTCTTATTGACCTGAGTTCGAATAATTTAATATCAATTTATGTAAAGAATTATAAAAGAATATTACGTAAACTATAACTTCAAAAATGTTGGTTTCAAGACATGTATACAGTTTTACTCCATGACGAGACAGTGGCACGATAGACAGGGCGTAGCTAGTCCTTGTTCGGAGTTGATTCATTTAGGAGCGTGTCCAGGGAAGGCCTTGGTAGATGGACAAGGGGTTGCAACAAGCAGTGTTTCTACGAGCATGCTAGAGAAGCAGACCAATCCGTGGGTGGCCGACCGTGATGAGGATACATCTAACTACAGACAAACGTCCTATATCACTAATGGGACAGGTGACACAGGCTTACGCCGGACTGCGCGAAAACACCGTGGTGATACAAATGTTAGATACTTGGCAACATGTTCAATATCACGCTGGCTCGACTAGGCAGTAACCCACTATAGACGTTTTCTTTTATGTGCTAGTTAGTGATTAAATGCACTAAACAAGAGGAGTAATATACTAAACATCAGAAGCAACTTTGCATTAAGAAAAGCTCAAATTAGAACTACTTTATAACTAGAACTGTGTACCAAGTATGAGCACCGACCCATCGGCACTAGTGAATAATCCTCATTGCAAAGTAATAGACAATTTGATTTGGAGATCTATAGGAAATGGTAGATCTACAACTAGCGATACGAGTTGATTAATCTTAGGAGAACTCCAAATATTGATTTTCGCGTTTTATTCTTAGTAAATTAATTGATTAGAGCTAAACATTTGTATCTCTTACTAAATCAGAAAGTTCAGTTTGAGAGAAATTGAATGGACTGCTATTGAATGTGCATCAGCTAATTCATGTACAACAGCTATAAAATGTACTACAATTCCTCTCGTTGAACCAATATTTCGATTATGAAACGTGACCTGCTGCATAGATCATAGACACCATACGATACCTCAGGTGAGAGGTGGGCTGTAGGAAAATGTTATCTAACAGCCAAAGTCTAGTCAACTTATTTATAGCTGGCCTTGGGCACACCGGTATTTCATGTTACATAAATGTTACAAAATCTGCAATGTCACTGACCTTAAATTGTCAATCCTAAAGTAAAATGAAATAAATTACAAAAATAACATTAAAAATGAACACCACATTATCAATTCACAAGAACAGAACTCGAGCTCAAGAGACCCCAAAATGAGCTGAGAAGGCACCGAAATAAAAATAACCCTACTGAACTTTTACAAAAGGCTGGAAACGAAACCAAGTGTTCAGGAAGGTTAGGCGTCAATGGAGGTATTAGATTACCAACGATCTTACACTTAGTGCTCTAGTCAAAATCCCGGTAGACGCTGAAATGTTATTGGTTTTATTTATGATCATACTGTAGGTAAATATGTTACAGAGCTCGGTAGTGCTGTGATCATTGTGTCATACTGTAGTTAAAGATGTTATAGATCTCGGGAGTGATGTGATCATTGTGTCATAATGTAGGTAAATGTGTTACATAGCTCGGTAGTAATGTGATCATTGTGTCATACTTTAGGTAAATATGTTACAGAGCTCGGTAGTAATGTCATCATTGTATCATACTGTAGGTAAATATGTTATAGAGCCCGGTAGTGATGTGATCATTGTGTCATAATGTAGGTAAATATGTTACAGAGCTCGGTAGTAATGTGATCAGTGTGTCATACTGTAGGTAAATATGTTACATAGCTCGGTAGTGATGTGATCAGTGTGTCATACTGTAGGTAAATATGTTCTAGAGCTCGGTAGTGATGTGATCATTGGGTCATACTGTAGGTAAATATGTTCTAGAGCTCGGTAGTGATGTGATCACTATGTCATACTGTAGGTAAATATGTAATAGAGCTCGGTAGTAATGTGATCAGTGTGTCATACTGTAGGTAAATATGTTATAGGGCTCGGTAGTGATGTGATCATTGTGTCATAATGTAGGTAAATATGTTACAGAGCTCGGTTGTAATGTGATCATTGTGTCATACTGTAGTTAAAGATGTTATAGATCTCGGGAGTGATGTGATCATTGTTGTCATACTGTAGGTAAATATGTTCTAGAGCTCGGTAGTGATGTGATCATTGAGTCATACTGTAGGTAAATATGTTATAGAGCCCGGTAGTGATGTGATCATTAAATCATACTGTAGGTAAATATGTTGCAGAGCTCGGTAGTGCTGTGATCATTGTGTCATCCTGTAGGTAAATATGTTACAGAGCTCGGTAGTAATGTCATCATTGTATCATACTGTAGGTAAATATGTTGCAGAGCTCGGTAGTGCTGTGATCATTGTGTCATCCTGTAGGTAAATATGTTACAGAGCTCGGTAGTAATGTGATCATGGTGTCATACTGTAAGTAAATATGTTACAGAGCTCGGCCGTGACGTGATCATTGTGTCATACTGTAGGGAAATATGTTATAGAGCTCGGTAGTGATGATCATACTGTAGGTAAATATGTTACATAGCTCGGTAGTGATGTGATCAGTGTGTCATACTGTAAGTAAATATGTTACAGAGCTCGGTAGTGACGTGATCATTGTGTCATACTGTAGGTAAATATGTTACAGAGCTCGGTAGTGACGTGATCATTGTGTCATACTGTAGGTAAATATGTTCCACAGCTCGGTAGTGATGTGATCATTGTGTCATACTGTAAGTAAATATGTCACAGAGCTCGGTAGTGATGTGATCATTGTGTCATATTGTAAGTAAATATGTTATAGAGCTCGGTAGTGCTGTGATCATTGTGTCATACTGTAGGTAAATGTCATAGTGTTTGGTGGTGAGGTGACCATTATTGTCATACTGTATGTACATGTCAAAGAGTTTGTAGTGAGGTGACCATTATTGTCACTCCGTAGGAAAATGTCATACAGTTTGGTGGTGAGGTGATCATTATTGTCATACTGTATGTAAATGTCAAAGAGTTTGTAGTGAGGTGACCATTATTGTCACTCCGTAGGAAAATGTCATACAGTTTGGTGGCGAGGTGATCATTATTGTCATACTGTATGTAAATGTCAAAGAGTTTGTAGTGAGGTGACCATTATTGTCACTCCGTAGGAAAATGTCATAGAGTTTGGTGGTGAGGTGATCATTATTGTCATACTGTATGTAAATGTCAAAGAGTTTGTAGTGAGGTGACCATTATTGTCACTCCGTAGGAAAATGTCATAGAGTTTGGTGGTGAGGTGATCATTATTGTCATACTGTATGTAAATATGTTATAGAGCTCGGTAGTGATGTGATCATTGTGTTATACTGTAGGTAAATATGTTACATAGCTCGGTAGTGATGTGATCAGTGTGTCATACTGTAAGTAAATATGTTACAGAGCTCGGTAATGATGTGATCATTATGTCATACTGTAGGTAAATATGTTATAGAGCTCGGGAGTGATGTGATCATTGTTGTCATACTGTAGGTAAATATGTTATAGAGCCCGGTAGTGATGTGATCATTGTGTCATTCTGTAGGTAAATATGTTACAGAGCCCGGTAGTGATGTGATCATTGTGTCATACTGTAGGTAAATTTGTTATAGAGCCCGGTAGTGATGTGATCATTGTGTCATTCTGTAGGTAAATATGTTACAGAGCCCGGTAGTGATGTGATCATTGTGTCATACTGTAGATAAATATGTTACAGAGCTCGGTAGTAATGTGATCATTGTGTCATACTGTAGGTAAATATGAAATATGTTATAGAGCTCGGTAGTGATGTGATCATTGTGTTATACTGTAGGTAAATATGTTACATAGCTCGGTAGTGATGTGATCAGTGTGTCATACTGTAAGTAAATATGTTACAGAGCTCGGTAGTAGTGTGATCATTGTGTCATACTGTAGGTAAATATGAAATATGTTATAGAGCTCGGTAGTGATGTGATCATTGTGTCATAATGTAAGTAAATATGTTATAGAGCTCGGTAGTGATGTGATCATTGTGTCATAATGTAAGTAAATATGTTATAGAGCTCGGTAGTGATGTGATCATTGTGTTATACTGTAGGTAAATATGTTACATAGCTCGGTAGTGATGTGATCAGTGTGTCATACTGTAAGTAAATATGTTACAGAGCTCGGTAGTAGTGTGATCATTGTGTCATACTGTAGGTAAATATGATATAGAGCTCGGTAATGATGTGATCATTGTGTCATACTGTAGGTAAATAAGATACAGAGCTCGGTAGTGCTGTGATCATTGTGTCATACTGTAGGTAAATTTGTTATAGAGCCCGGTAGTGATGTGATCATTGTGTCATTCTGTAGGTAAATATGTTACAGAGCCCGGTAGTGATGTGATCATTGTGTCATACTGTAGGTAAATATGATATAGAGCTCGGTAATGATGTGATCATTGTGTCATACTGTAGGTAAATTTGTTATAGAGCCCGGTAGTGATGTGATCATTGTGTCATACTGTAGATAAATATGTTACAGAGCTCGGTAGTAATGTGATCATTGTGTCATACTGTAGGTAAATATGTTCCACAGCTCGGTAGTGATGTGATCATTGTGTCATACTGCAGGTAAATATGTCATAGAGCTCGGTAGTGATGTGATCATTGTGTCATACTGCAGGTAAATATGTCATAGAGCTCGGTAGTGATGTGATCATTGTGTCATAATGTAAGTAAATATGTTATAGAGCTCGGTAGTGATGTGATCATTGTGTTATACTGTAGGTAAATATGTTACATAGCTCGGTAGTGATGTGATCAGTGTGTCATACTGTAAGTAAATATGTTACAGAGCTCGGTAATGATGTGATCATTATGTCATACTGTAGGTAAATATGTTATAGAGCTCGGGAGTGATGTGATCATTGTGTCCTACTGTAAGTAAATATGTTATAGAGCTCGGTAGTAATGTGATCATTGTGTCATACTGTAGTTAAATATGTTACAGAGCTCGGTAGTGATGTGATCATTGTGTCAAACTGTAGGTAAATATGTTCCACAGCTCGGTAGTGATGTGATCATTGTGTCATACTTTAGGTAAATATGTTATAGAGCTCGGTAGTGCTGTGATCATTGTGTCATACTGTAGGTAAATTTGTTATAGAGCCCGGTAGTGATGTGATCATTGTGTCATACTGTAGGTTAATATGTTCCACAGCTCTGTAGTGATGTGATCATTGTGTCATACTTTAGGTAAATATGTTATAGAGCTCGGTAGTGCTGTGATCATTGTGTCATACTGTAGGTAAATTTGTTATAGAGCCCGGTAGTGATGTGATCATTGTGTCATACTGTAGGTAAATATGTTACAGAGCTCGGTAGTGATGTGATCATTGTGTCAAACTGTAGGTAAATATGTTACAGAGCTCGGTAGTAGTGTGATCATTGTGTCATACTGTAGGTAAATATGTTATAGAGCTCGGGAGTGTTGTGATCATTGTGTCATACTGTAAGTAAATATGTTACAGAGCTCGATAGTGATGTGATCACTGTGCCATACTGTAGGTAAATATCTTACAGAGCTCGGTAGTGATGTGATCATTGTGTCATACTGTAGGTTAATATGTTCCACAGCTCTGTAGTGATGTGATCATTGTGTCATACTGTAGGTACATGTCAAAGAGTTTGTAGTGGGGTGACCATTATTGTCACTCCGTATGAAAATGTCATAGTGTTTGGTGGTTAGGTGACCATTATTGTCGTACTGTATGTAAATATGTTACAGAGCTCGATAGTGATGTGATCACTGTGCCATACTGTAGGTAAATATCTTACAGAGCTCGGTAGTGTGTCATACTGTAGGTAAAAATGTTACAGAGCTCGGTAGTGCTGTGATCATCGTGTCATACTGTAGGTAAAGATGTTATAGAGCTCGGTAGTGATGTGTTCATTGTGTCATATTGTAGGTCAATATGTTACAGAGCTCGGTAGTAATTTGATCATTGTGTCATACTGTAGTTAAATATGTTACAGAGCTCGGTAGTAGTGTGATCATTGTGTCATACTGTATGTTAATATGTTCCACAGCTCGGTAGTGATGTGATCATTGAGTCATACTGTAGGTTAATATGTTCCACAGCTCGGTAGTGATGTGATCATTGTGTCATTCTGTAGGTAAATATGTTATACAGCTCGGTAGTGATGTGATCACTGTGTCATACTGTAAGTAAATATGTTACAGAGCTCGGTAATGATGTGATCACTGTGTCATATTGTAGGTAAATATGTTACAGAGCGCGGTAGTAATGTGATCATTGTGTCATCATGTAGTTAAATATGTTACAGAGCTCTGTAGTGATGTGATCATTGTGTTATACTGTAGGTAAATATGTTCCACAGCTCGGTAGTGATGTGATCACTGTGCCATACTGTAGGTAAATATCTTACAGAGCTCGGTAGTGTGTCATACTGTAGGTAAAAATGTTACAGAGCTCGGTAGTAATGTGATCATTTTTTCATACTGTAGTTAAATATGTTACAGAGCTCTGTAGTGATGTGATCATTGTGTTATACTGTAGGTAAATATGTAATAGAGCCCGGTAGTGATGTGATCATTGTGTCATTCTGTAGGTAAATATGTTATAGAGCGCGGTAGTGATGTGATCATTGAGTCATACTGTAGGTTAATATGTTCCACAGTTCTGTAGTGATGTGATCATTGTGTCATTCTGTAGGTAAATATGTTACAGAGCCCGGTAGTGATGTGATCATTGAGTCATACTGTAGGTTAATATGTTCCACAGCTCGGTAGTGATGTGATCACTGTGTCATATTGTAGGTAAATATGTTACAGAGCCCGGTAGTGATGTGATCATTGAGTCATACTGTAGGTTAATATGTTCCACAGTTCTGTAGTGATGTGATCATTGTGTTATACTGTAGGTAAATATGTAATAGAGCCCGGTAGTGATGTGATCATTGAGTCATACTGTAGGTTAATATGTTCCACAGCTCTATAGTGATGTGATCATTGTGTCATTCTGTAGGTAAATATGTTATAGAGCGCGGTAGTGATGTGATCATTGAGTCATACTGTAGGTTAATATGTTCCACAGCTCTGTAGTGATGTGATCATTGTGTCATACTGTAGGGCAATATGTTACAGAGCTCGGTAATGATGTGATCACTGTGTCATACTGTAGGTAAATGGTATAGTGTTTGGTGGTGAGGTGTTCATTATTGTCATACTGTACGTAAATGGTATAGTGTTTGGGGGTGAGGTGATCATTACTGTCAGACTGTATGCAAATGTCATAGTGTTTGGTGCTGAGGTGATCATTATTGTCAGACTGTAGGTAAATGTCATAGTGTTTGGGGGTGAGGTGATCATTACTGTCAGACTGTATGCAAATGTCATAGTGTTTGGTCGTGAGGTGATCATTACTGCCAGACTGTATGTAAATGTCATAGAGTTTGGTGGTGAGGTGATCATTACTGTCAGACTGTATGTAAATGTCATAGTGTTTGGTGATGAGGTGATCATTATTGTCATACTGTACGTAAATGGTATAGTGTTTGGTGGTGAGGTGATCATTACTGTCAGACTGTATGTAAAGGTCATAGTGTTTGGTGGTGAGGTCATCATTCCTGGCAGACTGTATGTAAATGTCATAGAGTTTGGTAGTGAGGTGATCATTATTGTATGTGATCATTGTGTCATAATGTAGGTAAATATGTTACAGAGCTCGGTAGTGATGTGATCATTGTGTCATAATGTAGGTAAATATGTTACAGAGCTCGGTAGTGATGTGATCATTGTGTCATACTGTGGGTAAATATGTTATAGAGCTCGGTAGTGATGTGATCATTGTGTCATACTGTAGGTAAATGGTATAGTGTTTGGTGGTGAGGTGACCATTATTGTCGTACTGTAGGTCAATGTTGTAGAGTTTGGTAGTGAGGTGATCATTATTGTCATACTGTAAACAAATGCTAAGATAAAAAGCTAAAGAAGAGAATGGTACTTAACAGTCCAAGCCATGGGGTTATGCCGTCATAATGTAGCATGAAATTAAGGTAAGTTTATTGACCATTCCAAGATATTAGGGGGTAAAGTTGGCGACCAAAAATCACAAATTTGCCTCTTTATGACAAAATCAGATATTCAGATATACTAGTTCGAAATAAAAACAATTATATCTTATGTATCTCAATACTTACTAAAGTAAGTGTACCTGGCTAACTTTCTGTAATACATACTTGAATTTTGTTTGCCATTGCTTGCATCAAGTCCAGAATAGTATATAGCTGATATAGGTATGCACATAAATGTTTGATATATTTTTCTTACAGTTTTGATAGAGATGTTGACTTATTGGGATGTACATGTAAGCCCATGTACTTATTCATCCTCATAGGAATACAAAAACAGACCAATTCAAAATGGCAATTGTTTCATTGAAATACAGATGGTCTGTTGAAGGAGTATCGATTAAAATTGAAAACAAAGTTATTTACCTAATTATTGATCATGCGTGTGTATTTTTTCTTGCTATGTGTCAGTGACATTTTTCACAAAAACCTTCACAAAATGCTTTTATCTAAATTCATCATTGTGCGATATAAAAAAACAATCCCGAGTTGTTTCTAAAAACGTTCTTTATAAATTTCACAAATCCACATTGCATTGCTACCACCTAGTGAATGAGAAATATCACCAAAAAAGGTACGTCTTTCATTTAATAAGGTTAGCATGGTGGTTTAGAGTCTAAAATGTTTTATACATGTGTATATCAAACTTATGACAGTGAATACGAAATAAGTTACTATAGGAAGAAAATTTCACAAGGAAGACACCTTGTAACGGTATGTCCTGCTGGTGACGTGTGGAAATGTTCAGGATGAAAATAACGTAGCCTGCTGGTTAAAGTAACAAACCTTGAAATACTTGGAAAATATCTAAAATTTGGTTTTGGTTTTTTGTTTGTTTATTTAGTTTTCTGTAACGTTTAGAATAACAAAATTCAAGCGGTTTTACGTCATCAGCAATACCGCATTATAGTCATAGAACGAATGTTTGCACTGGTGAATGGGCCAGTCGGGGTCAAATCTACAGTGCCACCACGCTGGAATGTGTATACATATCCCCATGGACAATACAATTATTTTTCTCAACCAAAAAATGTCCATGACGGACAGTACCTATTAAAAGACAACTCCAAAGTACTAGTATACATATTTTGATTATTTAACCTGGTCGAATTACTCTGAAAACGAGAAACAGTCTACCCAAGAGCGCCTCTCTTTGAAGGTGTCGATGGTTGAGATTCATGGGAAGTAAGTCGAGGACTGGAAACGGAGTGATAATTAGGTATCCTTCAAAACTGACTTAACTCCAAGCTCATTTTGCGGTATCATTGAGCAGATCATGATGATTAAAGTATATATATAAAAGGAAATAACAATCAGGCAAGAAAGAACAAGTGGAATGGTAAGAGATTTACATGACTTAACTTGTTTGTACATTATTGAGAGTACATTAATTACAACCTTAAGCTTTACTCCTGTTAACGTAAACATTAATACGTCCCCGCGTGTATGGTGCAACAACATATTCAATTCTTTACTGGAAATAATTAGGATACAAAGAGAAGGACAAATCATAATTCTTTATCAACAGCGTAACCTTCTTGGAATGTTGAAGGTGGAAGTATAACTATATTGACTTCTTTCAGACTAAAGAGAGGTAACTCCTGAAGGTTATGCTACATTTAAAACGAATGTCTGGGAAACAAAACAAGTCACCAACACGTGTTAGTTGTACCATCGACTTCTTCATACATTCCCGGACCTTAATATAGTATCAATTGCACTTAACATATTTTCTCGTAAGTAATGTACTTAACTGATGCATTGCACAAAAAAAGTCTCGACAAGACGATTTTAATGTACAGTTTATTTAATATTCGCCCAAAGGTTCAGCCACAACGTTGATAATAAATACTTTTTCACCGGAGTAGTTATTGTGTACGTATTTAGTATCATTGATGTGCATTGGTCGTGTAATATGTATTTTCCCCACATTCATCGAGTCGGGAGTGAGGAAACCCAGTGAATGAACCTGCCAGGAGTTAAACGTTATTTTATTGATCACTCTTCTGTTATTACGCCAAGTAACAATGCTTTGCAACGTCATCTTCCATTGTGACGTCATAGTTCATGGCTATTGTTTCCCCGATTGTCAAATGTTTGTCTTGGTGTCATATCTGATCGTTTAAGGAGAAAAGGGGCCCCGAACTCGTGATGGTTGATTACCATGTTTATCTAACTCTCCTAAGTTAATTTTCAAGTCGTATTTATACACTCGGTAAACCTTACGTCTTTTTATAATTTGAAAATCAAGTAACTCGTGTAAGATAAACATGACAACCAACCATCACTCATTGGGGAACCTATATGTATATATATTCTTGACAAAATGAATCACTTCTACGAAATACAATAACTTAACGATACATGGCCAAAATGCATTAGCTGTAATATGGCAAGGATCAATGTTTTTTTTATCATCTGTATACGTCTTTTATTTACAGTATAATCGGAAAGTGTGTTAATTACCAGGATTATTTTCGTTCAACCTTTCACGTTTGTAATATGATACTGTCACTACTGTACCTTTCATTATGGTAACAATGCAGTGCACTAACTTGTATATCTTAAAATTATTATCATATCCACATTGATGTCGATCCACTGATACATTCTATAAACACAATTCAAAAATAAAACAACAACAACAACGGTAGAATTTCTTTGTTTATTTCCGATTACATGGAATGATACCAATCACCTTTAGTATTCAAAGATGAACACAATTATCACATGAACACGATTCCTCAAAATCATTGGTGCTCGATTTTGAAATTGTAATGAACGAAGGGAAACAACTCCCACCAAAAGTAAAGTCTAATGAGAAGTAATGGCCTTTTTCACTAAGTTGATTAAACTTATTTCACACATGTAGAAAAATAAATATAACGTTTACTCTTAAATAGTAATGCTGAGAATAAAATCAATGTTACTTCAACAACATCTAGGGACAGAGTCACGTGCCAATTTAGAGCTCTTTATCTTGTACATGTTCTATGTACAATTGCAATCTAATCTTCATTTAGGCAAAACGGTCAAACTTTTCCAGATGCAGTATTTATTAATCCTATGTCAGTGTTGTATGGGGGAATGAATTGACACTGTAGATCAGTGAAATTCTTAAAAATATAGGAAATCGACAATAAAATGTACAAGTGCATGTACCGCAAATATTATTTCATCAATTCAATTACCAGATTACTAATTTTGTGTTAATTAATAGTGTGTAAAAATGAACACATTTTCAACCTGAATCAGATCCATATTATTGTATGATACTTATGCAAGGATATGAAGCAATATGTCTTTTGTAAGGGGTGATAATAACAAAAAAACTTTGATAAATTAGAACTTAAAAGAATGAACGAAATGATGTTTATGTAAGCTCTTGAGCTTTTTTTGAACTTTATAAAATATAAAAATGCAGTATAAACCACCAGATATTAACAGCTCAATGAGACAGTATATGGCTGTATAAAACAACCAAATGCAAGTATGGTTTTTCAATCTAATTATCAACATCTGTACCTGTATACAATGTACTACTGTGCTAATCATTAAGTCAGCAATTTTTTTTTGTGTATAACAACAATTTCTGCCTTTCTGCGTGTTATTCCAATGAAGATATTTAGACATCTGCATGGTATTTGTATACAAAAACAAGTCCCCTGTATAAAATATGACCAAACTATAATGTACAACAAGACACTAACAACAACCATTTGACTATAAGCCTTACAAAACAAAATAGGACAAGAATATTATTTACTATCATCTCTTCTTAGTAATTCAGAAAAAATCCTATATAACAAACTTCAGTACAGCTGTAAGCAGAAATATCCTGTACAAAAGTAACTACATTTAACAACAACACCCCCCACCCCACCCCTGCTGGGATCTTTTTTTGGTTCATCACATAAAATGGTCAGTTGTATCACAAACTGTTAATCTAAGCAATTTATGTGTATTAATTCAATGTATGTTGTAGTACTTCTTTAATTTATTTACATTTCAAGGGAGATTGCTTTATATAAGATTCAAAATCTTGTTGCCAGATCCTATTAATATTTCTATTCCGTCTTTGCGTATTGCAGAGTTATCTTCTCTTGGGAGGAGGGATTGATTGTTACGTCATTGGTTTGTGCGAGAAAATTACGTCGTTTTCTCAAAAATTGATGACGTACTCTCACAAACAAGTGACGTAACAACCAATACCTGCTCCCAAGAGAAGATAACCCTGCAATACGCAAAGACGGAATTAACCTGTGTACTTATTATATATGATATATGAAATAAATATTGTTTAAACCGGCCAACAAGAGTGATTAGTATAAGTTGTAAAAACTTGTTTCATAATTGTTGTAAAATAAATAAAGTTTATATTTTATTTTTTTAACAACAACCTTGAATATCAATAAAGTATACAAAGTTTTATTGGAACCTATGAAGTATTTTAGGTATACATGTAGGCAAGACAACTTTTTAAGGTGAAGGGACATAAGTCAAACTGGAAAGAAATTGAAAATAAAATAAACTAATATGACAAATAAAAAAAGAAAAGAAATATGTACATACCAATTGAGATAAAACAGTACATGTTGGCAAAGGATAAGTTATTCTGAGGTACAAAATGCACCTAGAAAACTTAAAATGTAAATTGTTGTCATGAAAGATGACAGATTCTTAACCATCTTGTATTCCAATGTGATAATGATGCAGTCAATTCTTGTCCTGGAATTGACTTAATGAACACTTGATCAACATTGATTTAGCACCATGGTATTCAGAAACCATACTCGACCTAATTAATAATTTGAGGTAGTTGGAATGATTACAAAACTTTCCAAAATTCTCAAAGAATTAGTCATAATAGACACTTTTAACAAGTAAACTATCAATTTATGGTGTCAAAAGGGATAGAATCATCAGACAAGAAAAATGATAATGGAACTTACTTAAAAGTTGGGGCATTTATTAGGTCGAATAGGGTAGAATAGTATAAACAAGAACATCATAGCCACATTGTGAGTTTTCTGGTTTTCCCTGCGATAAATCAGTGCTGTACAGCACTTCTGCTTTACAGAGGCTTTCTGTTGGTAGCCTTAAAACATACAATTTCTAGTTTTCTGCCATTCTGAGTGATAGCTAGACTTGGCATATAACTGTTTTCAATATACAGTCAAACCTCGTTATCTCGAACTCGTATAACTTGAAGACCCCGTTTTAACTCCGAGTATTTCATCGGTCCCGGCCAAAACTCTTCTTAATCTTAGTAATAAAAACTCTGATAATTCAAACTCTGAAAACTCGAAAAATTTGGATATACTGAAGTGAAACATCGGTCCCAACAACGAAAATCCTACATAAAAATATCTCCTACCTCGAAGTTTCATAAGATTCACAAGTCTATCATATAACGTTATTCTTTAATTATTTGATACGTGGTACGGTAAACATCGTTCTCATAGAGCAGCTTACGCTCGGTCATAATTACTTCGATTAAACTTATGGCATTAAAATGTGTTTGACTGTACAAACCATGTATTATACATCTAAAATAGCTACAATGTTTAAAATATGACTTTAGATTAGTCAAATATTTAATTCAGTGAAGGCTGTGTACAAGAACAGGGAATGTAAAACAATGTACACAATTTTATGAATACTGTATTTACAAATTCTTTTCCATAAATAATATACATGTATTATAATAAAGAATAAAATGAAAACATGATTTAAAGAAAAAAATGAATACCTAGAAATTGTATAAAAAGATGAATTCTACAAAATATAAGTGTTCTTTACATAAATGTAACAGCCTCCATATGTAGGTTTAGTGTTCTGTATTATGTTATAAATGTAAAAGCCTCCATATGTAGGTTTAGTGTTCTGTATTATGTTATAAATGTTACAGCCTCCATATGTAGGTTTAGTGTTCTGTATTATGTTATAAATGTCACAGCCTCCATATGTAGGTTTAGTGTTCTGTATTATGTAATAAATGTAACAGCCTCCATATGTAGGTTTAGTTTTCTGTATTATGTTATAAATGTAAAAGCCTCCATATGTAGGTTTAGTGTTCTGTATTATTTTATAAATGTAACAGTCTCCATATGTAGGTTTAGTGTTCAGTATTATGTTATAAATGTAACAGCCTCCATATGTAGGTTTAGTGTTCTGTATAATGTTATAAATGTAACAGCCTCCATATGTAAGTAAGTGTTCTGTATTATGTTATAAATGTAACAGCCTCCATACGTAGGTTTAGTGTTCTGTATTATGTTATAAATGTAACAGTCTCCATATGTAGGTTTAGTGTTCTGTATTATGTTATAAATGTAACAGCCTCCATATGTAGGTTTAGTGTTCTATATTATGTTATAAATGTAACAGCCTCCATATGTAGGTTTAGTCTTCTGTATTATGTTATAAATGTAACAGCCTCCATATGTAGGTTTAGTGTTCTGTATTATGTTATAAATGTAACAGCCTCCATACGTAGGTTTAGTGTTCTGTATTACGTTATAAATGTAACAGCCTCCATATGTAGGTTTAGTGTTCTGTATTATGTTATAAATGAAACAGCCTCCATATGTAGGTTTAGTGTCCTCATGTTCATAAAAGGCCGAGAGGCTTTTTCAAATGTTCTATTATGACAAAGAGTCTGCATGAAACTTGCGTTCTTCAATTTAATTTCTATAACATTCAATATTTTCCAGCTTTGAAAAGCAGCCCAACTAAAACTGTAACACAAAGTATGCTGCATATTTCTACAAAAAAGGAGTAAAATATAACATCGGTGCTGATATGTATAACAAATTCAAAGTATAAACATAAAAGGACTTGGTATCCATACTATAATTAGAGCTTTTTATTATATATATACATATATGCTTAAGTTGTGCTTTCCTTTTTTTAACATACATATTTACAATATAAAACAAAATTTATAAATTCACCTGTATCATACTTTTTCTGTAGTTGGTAATGAACCATTTTCTGCTTTTGTTTCATTGTTTTTATTTTTGACCTCTTCCATTTTCTTTTTATTGTCCTCGATAATTGCAAGGCGTATTTCCTCTTTGGCCTCGGCTATAATATGACCTGCATCTGAGTCTAAAATTAAACGTGCGAGCTCATAGCCGGCGTCCTCACAATGTTGCATCTCTTCTTTAGACACGCCATTACTTACAACACTGGCATAGGTCTTCTCATCTTCTGTTCGACAAACCTGACAAAACATAAATGAATATCGATTGTTTTACATTTTCTATTATTTTCACTTGTTTGAAAATTCAGAGACAAATTCTGCTCATTACCGTCAGACTATATTTAGCATAAATGAAGCAAATATTAACTACAAAGTTTATTTATGTTACAACAGCTATGAACCAAGTTATTGCAACTAGTATTAATCACTCTTGTTGGCCCTAATGTTCGTGTGCTAGAGTTTTAATGCAAAAGGAAACCCTGGGAAAAAAAACCATGGTCGGGCAGGTGACCCCATACCTTTTCAGGTCTGAAACCCCGGCCACCTTGGTGAAAGAAATGTTTCAGGTCATAATAATACAAGAGGCCTAAAGGGCCTATATCGCTCACCTGTTCCTTTTGTTACATGAAATTGACCTATAGGTAACTTCAGACCAAATTTGGTAACTAGAACACCAGACATTTTAACATCTCTTACAAACTTGATAAGATATTGTTGTTTGAAATTTCAACTTTTTAATTTTAAAGCTTTTAACATTGTTGACCTTTGACTCCGGCTAGCACCTGAAGTTCACATTTGACCTCATTACTGTAATAAAGAAACAATTCACAGCTGGTCTACATAACATACCCAAGTATCATGACTCTAGACCAAATGCTTCTTAGGATATCATTGTTTGAAGTTTTTAACATATTTGACCCCTGTGACCTTGAAACTAGGTCAAGGTCATTTTAATGAGGAAAATTTATAGCACTCCATCCCAGGTACATATTGTACATAGTACTTACTGGCCAAATATCACGACTTTTGGCCTTATGGAATTTGAGAAGAAGACGATTGTTAAAGCTTTACACCCATGTTGACCTTTAACCCCAGCTAGCATTAAGAGTCGACCTTTGTCCTCATTACTGTCATTAAAGGAAAGATTCGCACTGCTGGTTTACATAACATACCCAGGTATCATGACTCTAGTACAAATGGTTCTAAGGATATTGTTGTTTGAAGTTTTTAACATATTTGACCCCTCGTGACCTTGAAATTAGGTCAAGGTCATTTTAATGAGGAAACTTTATAGCACTCCATCCCAGGTACCTACTGGCCAAATATCATGACCCTAGGTCCTCCAGTTCTTTAGAAGAAGTCGTTCAAAAGAAAAAGTTGACAGGCAGATAGATGGATGGACGACGCAGTAGGGCAAAAGCTCACATGGCCTTCGGGCCAGATGAGCTAAAAATATATACTTTTTTTAATTGTATCCTGGTTTTTAACTTGATGCAGATCTTAAAATGATATGATGGACTACACTAAACACATTACTATAGTTACCTTCTTTGACGAAGGCTTCGGGTCGGGACAGAGGTCCTTAGATATATGGACAATCTTGTGCTTGGAGCCATCAATACTGAACACACCACCATCTATATGCAGCTGTGGAAATAAAATTATCATTAGTGTTGTTGTATTTCCTACAACATTTCGGTAGACTTTAAATAACCAATTGTATCATGAATATGTACTTTTAATCACTTATGCAGTTTGAACAGAAATCATGGCATCAATTACGAAATCTCATTTTGTTTACAGATTTTATAGTAAATACTTTTTTTAGATACACAAGAGCAATCAGGTAGCATGATAATGCAGCATGAAATTGTAACTTATTCAGATTATTTTGGGTTTGTGTGCTTACCTGATTGTCCCTAACTTCTGTGATTACACTGACTGGTACACTGCACCCTCCCTCCTGTATACATATAACAAACATGGCTGTGAGTGTGAGAACCAACTAGTACCAAACAATTAGCCAATCTGTCCTGTATACATAAAAAACATGGCTGTGAGTGTGACAACCAACTAGTACCAAACAATTAGCCAATCTGTCCTGTATACATAATAAACATGGCTGTGAGTGTGAGACCCAACTAGTACCAAACAATTAGCCAATCTGTCCTGTATACATAATAAACATGGCTGTGAGTGTGAGGACCAACTAGTACCAAACAATTAGCCAATCTGTCCTGTATACATATAACAAACATGGCTGTGATTGTGAGAACCAACTAGTACCAAACAATTAAAAAATCTGCCCTGTATACATATAACAAACATGGCTTTGAGTGGAAGAACCCACTAGTTCCAAACAAATAACCAATCTGTCCTGTATTCATAACAAACATGGCTGTGTGTGTGAGTACCCACTAGTACCAAACAATTCATCCACAAATTACCATGCAATTAACCAATCTGTCCTGTAGGCATAACAAACATGGCTGTGATTGTGAGTACCCCCTAGTACCAAACAATTCATCCACAAATTACCATGCAATTAACCAATCTGTCCTGTCATGGCTGTGAGTGTGAGAATCCACTAGTACCAAACAATTAACTAATCTGTCCTGTATACATAATAAACATGGCTGTGAGTGTGACAACCACCTAGTACCAAACAATTAAAAAATCTGCCCTGTATACATAACAAACATTGCTGTGAGTTTGAGAACCCACTAGTACCAAACAAGTAACCAATCTGCCCTGTATACATAACAAACATTGCTGTGAGTTTGAGAACCCACTAGTACCAAACAAGTAACCAATCTGCCCTGTATCCATAACAAACATGGCTGTGATTGTGAGAACCCACTAGTACAAAACAATTAACCAATCTGCCCTGCATACATAACAAACATGGCTGTGTGTGTGAGTACCCACTAGTACCAAACAAGTAACCAATCTGCCCTGTATACATAACAAACATGGTTGTGAGAGTGAGAACCCACTAGTACCAAACAAGTAACCAATCTGCCCTGTATCCATAACAAACATGGCTGTGTGTGTGAGTACCCACTAGTACCAAACAAGTAACCAATCTGCCCTGTATCCATAACAAACATGGCTGTGTGTGTGAGTACCCACTAGTACCAAACAAGTAACCAATCTGCCCTGTATCCATAACAAACATGGCTGTGTGTGTGAGTACCCACTAGTACCAAACAAGTAACCAATCTGCCCTGTATCCATAACAAACATGGCTGTGTGTGTGAGTACCCACTAGTACCAAACAAGTAACCAATCTGCCCTGTATACATATAACAAACATGGCTGTGATTGTGAGAACCAACTAGTACCAAACAATTAGCCAATCTGTCCTGTATACATAAAAAACATGGCTGTGAGTGTGCGATCCCCCTAGTACCAAACAATTCATCCACAAATTACCAAACAATTAACCAATATGCCCTGTATACATAACAAACATGGCTGTGAGTGTGAGAACCCACTAGTACCAAACAATTCATCCACAAATTACCATACAATTAACCAATCTGTCCTGTATACATAACAAACATGGTTGTGAGTGTGAGAACCCACTAGTACCAAACAATTAACCAATCTGCATGGCTGTGAGTGTAAGAACCCACTAGTACCAAACAATTAACCAATCTATCCTGTATACATAACAAACATGGCTGTGAGGGTGAGAATCCACTAGTACCAAACAATTAACCAATCTGTCCTGTATTCATAACAAACATGGCTGTGAGTGTGAGAACCCACTAGTACCAAACAATTCATCCACAAATTACCATACAATTAACCAATCTGTCCTGTATACATAACAAACATGGCTGTGAGTGTGAGTACCCACTAGTACCAAACAATTCATCAACAAATTACCATACAATTAACAAATCTGTCCTGTGTATAGCCCAAGCAAGTTGGTAGACTACATTTGTACATCACAGTGATTACTAAATAACAAGCGGCCCTCTTAAAAATACATTGTATGATGTTCATAAACAGAGGTACAAATTTTGTGTGTTACTTTCTCAATATCAAGAGTTTTACAAAAAGGTTGTCTATAAAACAGAAATGTTAGCCTGCTTATTTGTATCTGTTTGAAGACAAGGGTATAGTATCATAGGTGTGATGTACCGGTACATATAGTGCAGCATCCACTGGTGTAACAAAGTGACATACCTAGAACCCTATACTTGCCAACTCTCTCTACATTGGAGGGGGACACCTGATTTTAGACCTTAAAATTGAGGATTTTCAACCAGATCAAATGATTTCATCTGAAAGAACATCTCAAAAGATGTCATTAAAAGTGATATTTTCCTGCTACAATGTAGACACATTTAATTTATGTAATTAATTTGGAGCACATGTAATCTCCCCCATAGAAATTTTAGAAATTTCAAAAAGATGGCTAGTATGGAACCCTTCGGATGTATTCTTGTAACAAAATATTCA
Organism: Mizuhopecten yessoensis; assembly: GCF_002113885.1. NCBI lineage: Eukaryota > Metazoa > Mollusca > Bivalvia > Pectinida > Pectinidae > Mizuhopecten > Mizuhopecten yessoensis. Next base: position 362,275 of record NW_018408441.1, read on the forward strand.
TAAATGTTGAAAATTTAATGTACCTTGGTAACAGGAAATAGCTAAATTTGTACTATATTACTCAGTAAATAATTTCTTGGGTGTGGTCGGAAGGGGAATACATGCTGTAATTTATTTCATTAGCCAAAGAAATAAGAATTAAATGTCTTTAAAACCTTCAAATTTTGATGGGTGCATAAAAACTGCTGCTTTCCAAAGAAGATCATAGATTGCAATGTTCACAATGCATATTGCTCATATATATCAGTTTTATAGCAGGCAAATCTAAATTTGACAGCCAGACCCAAGGGATGAATGACGTACCAAAGTCTTGAGGAAAGACCTTTCAGCCACACATTGTAGGACAGTGTCATTGTCGTGTATAACTGATAGCATCTCTAGAGTGTCTTTGTCATCAGATCGACACTCCACACCCATAGCTCCCTGGCTCACGGCGTACATACACAAGTCAGAGGTCAAGACCTGGAATCGAAGGTCAAACAATTCAATGTGATATAATAAACATGCAATGGGCATAGGTTTATGAAATCATTCTAATGCTACAACTTCAGTAATGTCTCCAAATTTTATTTTTTGTAACTCTCTTTTGTTGTTACATTAAACAATAATTGTTCTTCCTCATCCCTTGAACTATGAAATGAGCTTTAGCAATCAATATGGATTTTGAGCACAACAACAATTTGTCTGAATACAAATCGAAAAACAGTTTACTAAATGGTCTCTGATTGCTGTCAAAGAACATAGGTAAGTTAATTCATAGATTTCACTTTCTTATAAAAAGACTGACATTTTTATTTTGGCATATTTAACACAAACACCTCACAATAAGAAACAGTGTATTTACAACATATGACAGCACATTCTGAGTAGAAGTAGAGGAAACAGAGTCAAATTGTACCTGGTCTATCCTGTGGCTCCATCCCATCCTATCCAAGCCAGCCACAGCAAGTATTGTTGCATCATATTTGTTGTCATCATCTAATTTCTTTAGTCGGGTGTTCACATTACCACGCTAGGATCACTGTTAAGGTGTATATAACTAATGGAGGTATTACTGAAGTCACACTGTCTGTATTTTTGAATATGTAACTTCCTGTCACTATGGCGTACCTGTAACTATACGAGAGGCAATATAGGTAGATATTACACTATATTATTTTTTCATATCATTCCCGACAAGTGATTGGCCAGGAGTGCATCACGTGTCCACCGATAAAAACCGATATTGATTTGGAGCGCATGATTTTTGTTGAAGGACTGGGTGTTTCTAAAAATAGAATTATGACGTGTCTCCAAACAATGCACTGTCCCACTTCCAAAGCTGTTTTGTTGTGGTTTTTTTTCTCAGATTGCTTACATTACTGTTTTGTAAAATAATAAAACAGTTGTAGCCTTTAACTTCGGTCAATACCTAGATTTATCGACCCGAGAAAAGAAATATTGACCTCAGACTGCGTCCTCGGTCAATATATCTTTTCTCGGGTCGATAAATCCAGGTATTGACCTCAGCCAAAGGCTATAATTGAATGATATTTATCAATTATGGACTTTTGTTGAGGTGAACATGTGTTTATGTGAACCTTAGAAAGTGATATTAACCGTCGTTATCATTAAACTTAATATAATGTATGAAAATCGTAAGGAGAAACATACTGCATTTGACGGGGAGCATTTTGACATCATCATGGAAATGACGTCATAAAAACAATATTAACCTACAAAATGTAGTAAAAAATAGGTAACACAGAGTCAATATCACTTACCAATGAGGATTTGGGAAAAAAAGAAATGTCATGTACCTGGTATACCTCGTAACAAGAATGACATACAATCTTTTGAATCATAAATAGCTTTAGTCACTGTAATTGTGTTTCCACGTCCCCCAAAAGGATACAATGTTCTCAAACTTAAACGTCGGGAATTTTCTAGAGATCTGCGACTGCCTCCTTAGGGAGCTGGTTCCAATAACACTACAACAGATAAACAAGGACTGTACAATACAATCATGTTTTTTTTTTTTACAATTCAATAGAGCTCATTGATACATAGCTGTAAAGAAAAGATATTTTAACAGTATGTGGTTCTGAATCAATAAATCAAACAGAAATCACATACCTTCCATCTGGTAGGTCCTTAAGAGTCTTCCCTTTGTGTTTTGGGTGCATCACTACAGCATCATAGGGATTGTCTCTCCTGGAACACAGTGTGTTAAAACTGCTATTAAGCTAGCCTAGTCAAAGCAACTTTGTTCCCCTTCTGACAGAAAATTTGGATTCACAAACCATAACATATTGACTTTCTTGACCTTGAACAAATTGAAACTTTTCTCGACCTCCCCCTCTAACTTCTTAAAAGTTTGGTGACCTGATCGTACACCTGGCAAAGAGCTGAATTAATAGAGATTTAATACCTGTATCAGTATTCATTTATATTTCTTACAACACTAAATTATTGGTTTTTTGTTTGGAGAAGAATAAATAAACAAGATGTCAAATTGTATTTTCTAAAAAGTTTTGGTTTACACGAAACCTATGCTGTGTATATTATTTTATCCACATCTTTGCAGTCAAAGGACAACCTAAAGTATATTCATACTTGTTCATAGAAACATGCTAATTAAAAATTAAACATTACTTGTATACACATCCAACCACTAGATTTTTTGGAAGATTGGTAGGCAGGTCCTTGAGAGAATGCACCACAAAGTCCACAGATTTATCCTCCAGAGCATTCTCCAGCTCCCGTGTGAATAGACTCTTCTCTCCAATCTGATAAGTAAAACACCGATACAATTTCCGGATATTTAAATTTTTTATGAACTTGTGAAGTATATGCAAGTTTTGCACATACTGGTAAATACTGTAATATCAGGTGTAAATTAAAGCCATTATTTAAATATGATAAATTTCACGTAATAACAAAAATTGTAATTTACTGAGGCAAACACGTTTACCAATGTAGAAACAGAAATGATGATGAAGGTTTACTGAACACAATTAAATAATCTACAGGTTTTGTTTGCATGCATGGGTCTAATACAACAATTTCATACTGGGCACACAACCACCATAAAATATTTATTTTGTCACTTTAGGACAGACTAATTCCCTGGTCCTTCAGCCTGTGGAAAAAGTTTGCCTTTCTGAGATAATATAATTACAATTCTCCTCATTCCATAACTACAATGCAACTGATCAGTATATGTTTATGAGCCATGATCGGGGTCCTGATAATCAATTTACTACATTTACCAAGTATTTACCTTTGACAAAGCAGCATCTAAAATCTTGTCTCCTGTTGTAGCCATGGTGACTGAAAAACATTAAAATTAGAATTAAAAAAGTCAAAGCTGATAAATGTTTAAAAAAAAATACATCTAAAAACTATTTCAGACATTTGTAACGAACCCCTGTGATTAGATTCAAGTTTCAACTTTTCCATCAACATATAATATCTGATGAGCAGCTAATAATGAATGAATCAACCAAAACATAAGAAGAAAATGCTTACCAACTTCAAATGTAGCATCTGGATGGTATTCCTTCAATTTGTTAATTACTGTGTTTGTCTGCTTCAAAGCCAGCTGTCAATAATTAAGATTTACAATTAAAAGTGATGTGTAAGATAAATTTATTAGCCAGGCAAATATAATTAATTCACAGCCACTCATTAAAATCTCCTTTCTTCCTGTTCTGGGAGTCTGATCCTATTCTTGACAAATTATATATTTAATAGCCATTGTAATGTGTGGACAATACATTGTGAAATTTGAAATAAAGAATAATATTAATTCAAGAAAATAATATAATAAATCAACATTAAAATAAAATTATTTGCCAACCGACCAACCCTATTTTGTTCAAACATGTTATCTGAAACATGTTATTTTTTTAAGCCTAAAAAACCCCTGGATAAAGCTGAGTAAGCTTATAAGCTATAGATCAGGGATTCATCACCCACGTTGTAGTTTGTTACGACTTTGCTAAAGCCTATATCTTTCATAATTATATAACGATTATACCTGAAGAGGTAACTTCAGTTTAAAGGTCATGTACATTGGTCAGGGATGTTTACATCTCACATGTCAATGACCTAGATGTCATGAACTGTGTCTCTATGTGTAAAACATACAAGAAACATGTCTAACTAGTGGAATACAAGTATTTAAAATGTTTGTCGACTCATCAAGAACCGGAAATCTATAGGTAACATCTAAAAATTTGGGCAATGACTCAGAACATAAATGTATCTGTCAAACTGACACATCTACCATGACAAATATTACCGTAGACTCAACCACACATACAATGAATATGGGTGAAAATTAAAGTAATTGCATGCATTCAAACTATTTGAAGGATGATTAGGATACAATGTATAGCTTCCAGACGCTTAAGTATGGAAAAGTCTTAAGCAACTCTAACCACAGTGGCATGTAAAAAATATATCAAAATTAAATATAGATAGACAGACTCATAGTATTTTGTGTTTGTATATATGTATTTTCATATTTGGTCGAAAGGTCAGATAAGTTAGATTCTAATTACATATAATTGATATATATGGTGAGGTGTATTTAAAGGATGACACAAAAACTGTTTCCTCCCCATGAACCCCACCAAATAAAGAAACCCCTGTGGTATTCCAAACACCGATTTTACTATCAAATAAATAATGTCATGTTTATGTGACTCAAACAAAATAAAATTATGATACTATCATATTTATTCCTTCAGAAGTACCATCATTGGCAACAACGTGTGGATTGCCCATACGTCGGATTATATTACTGCCAGAGTAAATATTTGTTAATAAACTATGTAAGATAAGTTGGCCTACATCTTATCCTCGTCAAGTCCGTGTCCTCTCTCTGAACACCACGTGTCAACATATAGAACAGCACGTTACGTGATGTTTAAGCCAAAAATGGAAGCTTCATTTGGTTTCTAATCTCAACATTACAATTTTAAGTACTTTACTTACCTCACTCTTCCTTGAACCGACTTTAATAAGTCTTTTCTCCGACATATTTGCAGAATTCTGATATTATCACGGTAGACTTCGTCTGCACGATCGTGTCATTGAAGCCGGATGCAAAGAAGGTCAAAGGTAACAGCCGGGTATTGAGACTAGCTTACTACAAAATAAAAACCGGAATGTGGCATAACATTCCGGAAAATAACTTAAATTAAATAATAATTTAATTTTTCATCCATGGAAAAGGGAACCATTACTTAATATATGTAAATATCACAGCTGTAAATTAGCAGAATGATGGTTGAGGCCTTTTTGGATAACCACTAAAACGAATTTTGCCCAATGCTCGAGTAGTTATTCCTCAAAGGTGAGAAGAAATAAGAGTTTGAACGGAATCTAATTAGGGGATGGGTTGTTCACAAACCCTGGACAACAGCCCTCCCTCTGTATCCTCCCAAGATAACAAGCTATGTGAAATGTGCAAGGACATAGACATAATTCCGTAGTTACAATAATACAATTTAAATATGAAATCGCATATCTGCATTTTAATCAGATTATCTGTTTGAACAACAATCCTCCTTAAATTCGATTTGGCTCAATGGACCGAAAATTCAAGCTTCTAAAAAATAATGATTTTATTTGAAGTAGTTACATATGTACTTCATTTTTCATATATTTTAAATTGCCGTTTATTTTATATGATATGATCGATTTTATAAACTGACATTTTCGGTCTATTACACATNATCCGTCATTGTCGATGTAGCTATATCTATCACCGCTTCAGTTATATGTTGTTAAATCCAGGTCTGTGCCCCTGGCGACATAATTATCATATCATTTTATCAGTAAAATGCATTTTTTACTGATCAAGACGGATCCAATATTGATGAGTTGACAGTTGACAGCTTCGGGGATTCTCGGGACCCTATATACCATATCGCGGGCGTATACATATGACAGGCATGCCTGAGGGTTACACCACAGGTACTAGCCTCGTCAGTCAATGCATCCATATTACAATCCTTGATTATAATATGGAGGAACATGTATTGACAGACGAGGCTAGAGTACAGTACATGTGGTTACACGCGCTCTCTTCTGTCTTAGCTTCAGACCTAGACATAACATGGACGTGCTAGCGTATCTATCTATGCAATGGTCGATTGTACATGTTTGTACGTGTTTGTTAAGTCTCATTTTCCTAATCTTTGTTTATCCGTGTCCATCCTTGTCCACCGGCGTTGATTTTCATATTATATTCAGTGATATGATGTATCCACATTACGTGTTAATCCTTGCGCAGAACTCATAATCACATGATCAATCTGTGTTCAGCATTATACCGTTGTTTTTTCCCAATTTATGTTCAGCCCTGTGATGACGTTAATTTGCCAATATGAGCAACTTTTTTTTTACTGTATTTGCAAATCTAAATTCAGCAATATGTTGACATTGTTTTTCATCCTTTATTTCGCCTTATTTTTCTCCCATCCTTACTAGATATGAGCTTTGTTCCCAATCACTGAAAGAGTTGTCTCCCATTTTACCTGTTCATGTTTCTTCTGTTAGCCATAAGTTATGGCAGATTGCACAACAAAAGAAACAATATAATGCCTTCTCGAGGACAATTTAATATGACGTCATGTTCAGCTCTCAACGGGAGAGGTCATGTGCAAAACGGTACGTACAAATCCCGAAAACTGCTTTTTCAAATACAGCATTGAAATGTCGAGAGAAAATTAATCAGCCCTTACCTTGATGGTGTAACCGGAACGAGACAGAAACATGTCCACTTCTCGGGTTGATTATTGAGGTGCCTAAACCTTGGCAGAGCCTCGTGTTAGACAACCAATCAATTGCCCCTTGGGTTGGAGATTATTCTGTTGCACCCTTCAGGTAGGAGGAAATTCTGTAAGTCAATCCAAATTCAGATTTGTGCAGACGTTGTTCGTCATCCAATGTCCGCTTTGTGCTGGCGTTGATTGTCGGTGTTTTGGTGACGTTATTCGTCATCTCATGTTCGCCTTAAGCTAGTGCTTAACTTGTTTGTAAGTCAATATTCAGCGTCGTGCCGATGTGATTTGGTCAAATTTATCTAACGCTTATGAGGATTTTATTTATCAATCCATATTCAGTCTTCTGCTGATCGTAATTATTAATTCATGTTCAACCATGTTGTGACAGTGTCCTTCACTCATATAATGCAACTTTCATTTGATGACGTTATCCACCATCTAATATTCCATCTAGTGCTGCTGTTGTTTCTATCGAAAATCATTCCACCTTTAACCGATATGTTTGTCATTTTATATTCCGTCTTCTCTTGCCACTTTTGCCATTTTTAGCCTGCCTTGCGTTGACGTTGTTTCCGTCAACCAAGGTTTCGCATTGTACCGACGTTATTTGACATTCTAATGTTCCGCCTTGTGCGGCTCCGTCTTGTGCTGACTTTGTTTTTCTTTTTTTTTCTTCTGTCATGTACTAATATTGTTTGTCGTCCTATGTTCAACCGTGTGTTGACGTTGACAAACCATGTTCATTCTTGCACTTACATTGTGTACCGCACACTATTCAGCATCGTTTCAATTGTTATCGTATGGGAACATGCTCTCGTTGATTCAACATTTTTTTTTCAATGGTAACCATATGTTGTTGAATTTTGTCATCTTTGTAAGGTACTACAATATGTTTTATATGATGTTCAGGTTTGTTCTGAAATTGTTAGTAAAAATTACCTTTGTATTTGATAAACCTTGCGTTTTTTTTTTAAATTGCCCGACATCCTATGATCAGCCTTGTGTCAGAAATGTTTGGTGTTTCGTTGTTTGCAGTTTGATGACTTTGTCTGACATTCGAATCGTTGCGTAAAATTGTATTGTCAGTCGTGTTTTTTGGCTGAATTTGACACCCAATCATTATCCTCCGGTTGGCAATGCTTCCATTGCTCATTATTATCAATGTATTGTATTGACGTTACTTACAGCTCTGATGTTACAGTCTATACATTAAAATTCAGTCGATGGCATAAAGCAAATTGTTTCGGGAAAATAAGAGAAGAAAAATGTTAACCATTCGGAACGTTATCGACATAAACACCACTTGAGTAGCTGTGCTATCTGCTACACATGTCATATTCAATAGTCGGAAATAAAACACCCATTTTACGATTTTCCTTTTTTAAAGTCCCAGTAGTTGCTGCAGCCGAGGAGTGCCACTTAAGTCTAGTTATGATAGGTATATCGGTCCGTGATAACCCTCTCACCTCCCCCTCCCTGTGGGTTTTTAGTTTAAATTGAATTATCACCCAGACGTCAAGATTTTACACGATTTATCACGATTGTTGGAGATAGTAAAGGCGTTACGTAACACTATGGAAACTTGGACGTCTCCAAAGGGTGAAATCCAAAAACCAGGGGGGTGTATTAGCTAAAGTCGGCTTTAAACTTAAACTTAAATAATACATTTTGTAAAAAAGTTATGCATGTATTTCATGTAAGTTGATAGCCCTTTTGTATACTTACATATACCAAGTATCTTTCAATTACATATCAAAGTTTTACAATGCGAGTCGCAACGTTTCAAGACCGACAGGTCTATGAGCGACCCCGCTCCATAACAGTTTGGAAAACGGAACTGCACATGAACACTAACTTTCTTAAGCGAATTACCTATTTTTCATTAACTTCATATTAACTTCAATGAAAAACCAAAAGTTAAAATACCCGAGGTTAAGGTACGATCGTGAACCCGGGGTCTGGTTATATGAAGTGATGTTGGTTAAAAGCTGCAAAATATTAACTAATTTATTAAGTACGCTGTTTAAAGAGGATAAGACAGGAACTTGCTTTTTAAAGTACGATACTTTATCGGGATCAGTCGGGAGCTTGTAGATATAAGTTAATTTTAAAGTACGATACATATGTACTTTAGTGGGATCAGTCGGGAGTTTGTAAATATTCGTTAATTCTAAAGTACGATATTTTAGCGGAGTCGGTCAGAAGCTGTAACATTAGTCAATTCTAAGGTACGATATTTTAGCGGAATCAGTCAGGAGCTTGTAAATATTAGTTATTTTTTAAAGTACGATATTTTAGCGGGGTCGGTCAGGAGCTGCAACATACTTAGTTAATTCTAAAGTACGATACTTAAGCGGAATCAGTCAGGAGCTTGTAAATATTAGTTAATTTTAAAGTACGATACTTTAGCGGAATCAGTCAGGAGCTTGTAACATTAGTTAATTCTAAGGTACGATATTTTAGCGGAATCAGTCAGGAGCTTGTAAATATTAGTTAATTTTAAAGTACGATATTTTAGCGGGGTCGGTCAGGAGCTGCAACATTTGTTAATTCTAATGTACGATAGTTTAGCGGAATCAGTCAGGAGCTTGTAAATATTAGTTAATTTTAAAGTACGATACTTTAGCGGGGTCGGTCAGAAGCTGTTACATTAGTTAATTCTAAGGTACGATATTTTAGCGAGGTCTATCAGTAGCTTGTAAACATCAGTTAGTTTATTAGTACAATATTTTAGCGGGATTGCAGTAAAGTAAACTTTTATGTCCATATCTCTCAATACCAAAGTTATACCGGGTTTTACAGGACTACTGTTTCACGTTCCCCTTCCGATGGACACCCGTTTTTACGACGCTGAGTTTATCACAGTTCCCTTTTAGTATGAACCTCGTATGACATTTATATATTGGTGAACGTGTATGCCTCTCCTTAGATTCGTGACATAACATGCTAGAAAAGCGTGTTTATGACCGCCGAAATATAACCTCCATATATATATGTCGGACGAGGGTGTGGGTATCAACACTGATTAGCAGCTCTAGACACGGTCTCGTCGACGAAGTGTTTATCAGCAGAGTGGTTTCCAAAATTTGATGCCATCAAAACAGTTCGGGAAAACATGCCCATTTATCAATTACAAACATGTATTTGAACGATGACCATTACAACTGATAACATGCTGTACATAAAGGTTGTCCAACGTGTGAAGATTTGCAGTGGAGTGATTTTATCTGAGAATTCCTGCACGAGATTGATATAAGTCATAAAATATCATCGAAAGATGTGTATGTCGCTTTACCAATTACCCCAAAACATGAAAAAATCTTAAGACAACTGATGTTCCGATACATACATGTACGATTGAAGTATTTTCCATAAATGTTTATGATTCATGAAGCGTCCTAAACAATCGCAAGACTCCTATTATCAATTTAAATGTGCATTTCAAGATACTAATGGATTTCTTTAAATCATTCTTAAACAAAAACATTAAACAAAACCAACAGGAAACTCAAGCACAAGCCTTTATTCCGGACTCAGATGTCCAAACCGAACTAAACAATATACTTCATATGTAATTGTTATTTCTTTTGCAGACAAAGCATCTTTAACTGAATTTATCACATAACTGGCCCATTTTACTATGCCATACGGCCATGTCATAACTATGGTATTACACACGTGTAATAAAACCTGTTTGCTGTGATTGGTCAAAACCACGGGAACATATTCCTGCGCCACTACAAGCACTACATTTATTTACTACACCGTAGTGACAAAATAATACAAAATCAACAAAGAGGATTCGAAAACAAATACATAAGTACTTATATTAATTCGTCTCCTTATTAATAAACCTGGCAGTAGGACGGCACTGTTACATATATTTTGATAGTATAACAGACAAAGAGAAGAAGAAGAAATCACGGAGGGGAGGGCGGAAGGGGTGCATCAGGAAATGAAAGAAAGTGGTTTCGAAGAGAATAACGAGAAGAACTGCATTATTTAATTGAATCTGGTTGGAATGTGATTCATGAAAAGGTAACCCTAATGAGCTCTATATAAGGATGCATTAAATACATTGGAAATCTCTAACTTGCCTTACGTTGATTCCAATAAAAAAGTATACTGATATCCTGCAAAATGCAAGAGTGTTGTAGTCTATATTAATTCCAGTATCAACAAGACTCATTAAGTCTAAATATCATACTGGCATGTCACAAGTGTTGTCGAACAACATTGGTTTCAAAGTTAATGTACAATAATTACATAAAAATAAAATAAAATAAATAAATCGTATATAAATACATCCGTACATACATCTAGAATAAGGACATATATAGCAGTATAATACAAAAGTGATGTTTACCTCAATATAATAAAGTTTAAAAATATATAGATTCACACAAAAGAAAAGACGTTTCAAGAGATTTAATTTCTACCCCAAACGAGATCCGCGAAACAAGACATCACTAACACCCATTAGGGCATAAGTAAAATGAAAATAAAATCGAAATGTTTTGCAGATCACCCTTGAGACAGTGGCCAGTTCACTCGACATTTTAAAGTAAGTACGTACACCTACCTACCTACCCACCCACCTACCTACCCACCTACCTACCTACCTACCTACCCACCTACCTACCTACCTACATACATACATACATACATACACACACACACGCATACCTACCTACATACATATATAACATAATTTATACATACATAGTATAGATACCTAGTATACATAACGTAAATACAGCAACATGGTATCGGAGGATCACTGGTGTTAAGTAGCTGTAAGTACAATGATCAGAATAGCACGTTTTTGTTTCTAATCGTATTTCATAGCTATGATAGTCATTTTATAACTCATAGCAAAACAAACACTGTATGAAGATAATATACGACTGTAGTATAAATGGAAACTGTACTGTAGTGATGTACACTAAAGTCCGTGTGTACTGCAGACCAGAAGGGTCTACTCGCTACATTAATATAATATTTTCATGTTATAGTCAGCAGTGAGATCTCGTTCCGTTTTTATTAGATGGACGCACTCATTTCGATCTGTAACCAATATTTTCCCGTTGGTAGTCCAGGTCTGAGAGGCACGGTCATGTTTTACAGTCTGTCGAGCGAGATAGGCGAGTTGGCTGCGGAGCTGTGTAAGATCTTCATTTACAGATATATGTTAAAAGTTTTCATTTTTTCTAAAGTTTTTGGCAGCTTTCAGCAGGAGGAATTTGGTGTCAACCGAGCGAAGACGCGTGATGATTTGTCGTGGCTTGGATTGGTTGGGACGGGGTTTCCCTACAAGATGAGACCTTTCAACGTAGTCCGGACCCATATTTATGTCACATGCGGCAGCAGCCTGGAGCACGGTATCAGTAGTGTTTTCTCGATCCTTTCCAGGGAAACCTGAAAATCTTACTAATGATCGCCGGCCATATTGCTCAACGTCGTCAATTTGGTGTCTGAGTTTTTCATTTTCAGATTCGAGGAATTCACACGATCAGTCAAAGGAGCAATATGATTTTGGACGATTACGTGTATGTCTTCCATCATCAAGCTGCGTACAGCTTTGGCAATACGGTCCATGTCAGAGTCGGATATACTATTGCTCATGGTACTGGGCTGTATAAATTGCTGAGGTACAACCCCCTGTGACGACAGTGCGTTCATCAGCAGTTGCTGCTGAAGCTGGTTAGGGAGGGGCGTTTGGTTAGCAATAACTTATTGACCACTAGCACAAGGTGTCGACATAGTTAGATCAAATGACATGTTTGGATTACAGGTGACAGAAGGTGATGAATTGACGTCACTCTCACAAAGAATTTCGGTTGATTTTGCCCGTTTAATGTCTATTGTTAATGATGGGGATTGGGTTGAGGTGGTCGAGATATCGGGGCGATTCCGTTTACTGTATCGTTGTGGAGTGGAGGTATATGGCCCGTACATGTATACAACGTGAACACTCGTGCAAATGTATGTACATCGATTATACGCATGGATGATCACAGGTACACAAAGGCTTTGAAGTAATCATCAAATATATGAGTGTTTATGAGAGTAATATAATAACATCAGTGCAACGATAGTTCGAACTTATCTTTCATTATTTCCTCCAGTCTTTACATGTCCTCCGTCGTCCATCTATACAGGTTTTTTTCCCCATTCTTATCGGAGTTGAGTGAAGGCCTTCCATCTCAATCAGGCGAGGCAATCCGTTACAATTGAAAACAAAGGAACAGGTACTGTAAAGGATATTGTTCCAAGATGTTTTGCAACATTTCATAGTGTAGAAGTTTCCGAATTGATTTTAAAGTTGAACTTGAACGAGATCGTATTGAGAAGGTCACTGTTACACAGGCCCGGTCAGAACAGCGACCGGAGCAGACGACAAACTTGGATGCTGGGCCTGGGGCTGAACATCCTCGATTTCCAGGGGTTGAGGATCGGGGCTGACAATCCCAAAACAAACAGATTTGTTACCGTAAATGAAGATGATGTGGAAAATTTTATCCTCAACCAATCTAACAAAAACACTCTAAGCAAAACATTTTACGATTTGAATTTTTTGCATCAATTTTTCAAGTTGCCTGAAGTCAATGAAAGTAGACAAATCCACGATATCCCAGTAGTTGAACTGTGTCCTTAGCTGTGTAGATTTTTCATTGGTATCAGGAAACCGGATGGTTCTGAATATGACCCAACCAGTTTACGGGGGATGATGTCAAGTGTTGATCGGCAATTACGTCGCAACAACTACAGTCACACAATTGTTAGCAGCCCTATGTTTGCCTAAGTGCGCGAAGTTATGAAAAGTAAACAGCGTCAGTTGAAACGCGACGGAAAAGGCAATTTAGCACACAGAAGTGATCACATAAATGAAACTGAAATAGACATGCTGTGGAATTCTGGTCAACTAGGTTCAAACACACCTGACAGCTTACTACAAACTTTGTGGTTTTATAATACCGTTCATTTTGGTCTCCGGGTCTCCGCAGAACATAGGGACATGTGTTGGGGTGACGTAACTCTGAGAAAAGATGGGGATGGGCACGAATTTCTGGAATTTACTGAACGCCAAACAAAAACACGCACCGGAGAAAATCCTCGCGATATTAGAGCTGTTTAACCGAAACTGTGGGCAAATTTGGAAAACCCTGATAGGTGCCCTGTGACAATTTATAAACTTTACCGTGAAAAACTCCCGTCTGGCTACGGTGCCCCATTTGATCAAACAAATATCATCACCTAATATTCCAATTTGCTTCAAGAAACAGACAGTAGGAGTCAATAAATTGTGCACCATGATGCAAAGAATGATCAAGTTGTCGGGAATCGAAACTGAAAAACATCTGTCAAATTACAGTGCTCGGAAATATCTCGTTCAAAAACTCAGTGACAGTAATGTTCCCCCCACCCAAATTATGCAAATTTGGGCCTGTTTCCAGTAATGTTAATTCTCCATAGGAGCCTGCCCCCGTATAATTTCTTATCTAGCTCAACTACTGTTTTTTTCTTTTCCGAAGAATAATTTTACACCTTTCCGACACCCAGATTTCATAATTTCAGTGAAAATGTATTTTTATAAAGTTGTCAATTTCAGCATCAAAGACATAAGTTCGTAAATAAAAGAAGGTTATCTCGAAATTGTAATTCGCAACATAGTATAAATTTCTTTTGATAAATATTTCCAAAACATCGTGTTTATTCATAAAACAAAAAAAAAAATATTCTCGGATGAAAATGCACTTGCAGAGACACAATTATGAAGAAAAATGCCATAAAATTGCAATTTTCTCCCGTTATATAGTTTTGGATGCAAATTTCCATCAGAAAATCGGATAGAGCTTTACTTGTTTCATATGTGTACCAAAAATCAGCTAATTCCATGTGGTGGAACGTTCTCATATCGCCGCCTGAATGTGGTTGTAAATTGAAAGAAAAGGGGAAATGAGTAACAACCTTGTCTGAAACCCTATTATATAGCTTATTATATACAAACTTTTATATTGAATATCAGAGCGGATATTTTCATGACAGTTTTATGATGTGTAACGACTAAATAAACAGTATCGATATAAAGATTTACACTGAGGACACCCTGATACATGAATACTGTTCTATCTCAAGTTGTCCTCTTCTGAATTTTCTGATCGTGTGGCCTTGTACATTTATCCGTATCTTCTTGTCTTTGTCTATACGTTTACGGAATCATTGACTCGACGCTAGCTATTCTTGTCTCACTTTCCTTGTTTTATTGTCCCATCTCCAAAGCGTTGTGGCTCTGTCAGGGTTGGGACCCTGACTTGTCTCACTTTCTTTGTGCCTGCCGACCACGCCACATCGAATAGATAGATTATCCATATGAAATACTTTATTTTGTTCTAAGTAATCAATCAATTCTGCGCTTCTTGGAGGTATTGAATGTGATTTATTATATTGTCTTGTTATTTTGTGTAATTAGTTGTTCGTTATTTATCACACATTTTCGCATAATTGTACCAAACTACTAAGTATTAGCTGTTTACAGCAATCATCGGTGGCTTGCTATTTTGTTACTTTATCGACGCTTCATAAACCAATCGTTATTGTTTCAAGATGGAGGGTAAATGTGTTGGAGAAGGGTGTCAAGTATACTTCAAGAAACGTAGTGGCAATAAGAACAGAAGTGCACGCAATGTAAATAGTCCACAATATAAATGGCTCCTAGATACGCTGGTGCAACAAGGATTGATGTCAGCAAAGGAACAAGCACTTATTTGCCAGAAGTGCTACATGAAGTATCTTCGGAACAAAAATCAGCCTGAACCTGAACCCGAGCAGAACCAGGAAATAGAGGAAGAAGACGACTCCCCGTCCCATATCCTGCCGTTGCTGACCCTTCATGATCTTTTGAATGGATCATCTTCACACAAAAAATGCTGTCTCTGTCTTGTTACCTTTGCAAGAAATGGAACAAAATCATCAGTCTTACCAAAACGTGCAAGACATCACCTGATCTATTCACACAAACTGTGGTGTCCCACCTCATCCCGCGTCTGCTCCATTCACCTTATTGGTAACGACTTAGATCCGTCTACAGAGGTTGTCCTTGATGGTAGAGGTTCCTTGGAATCTCAGTTACCATCAAAATCGTCCGAAATCATTAATGACCTCCTAGAGGTGTCGCACGTCCTTTCACAGAACCAGTCTGCGTTTACAATAAGCTTTTCTTCTCTTGATGACTCGGCATGCATGGCCTGGACAGGTTGGTCCAAAGATCAGTTCCTCGAAATCCACTCGCACTGTTCCCCATATCTTTCATCTGGTATATATACCAAGACTACACACGATGCTCTATTACTGTTCTGGGTAAAACTGAAAACCGACATTTCCTGGAGTCAGTGTTCTTCTCTTTTTGGAATTTCCAAGTCAAGTGTGTCCAAAACTTTCCACTCCATAGTACAGGCATTAGACACATCGATAGTCCCACAATTTCTAGGTCCGGATCACTTGACAAGAGAACAGTTGCTCGGGCACAATACTGTCTTTTCAGAAGCATTTTTTGGAGATAAAGCCACTGCCATATTAGATGGCACCTATATTTATATCCAGAAAAGCTCCGACCACAAGCTCCAGAGAATGTCCTACTGTGGCCAGAAGAAGAGAAACTATCTCAAATTCATGAGCATCGCCTTACCAGATGGCTACATTCTGGACACAGTAGGACCATTCACTGGCAGCGAAAATGATGCTACAATTACAAAAAAAGTCATGGACAAGCTAGTTACTTGGCTACAACCAGACGACAACGTTGTCGTTGACCGAGGTTTTAGAGATGTCCTACCAGTTCTCGAAGCCTCTGGCCTCAATGCTAGCATGCCGTCATACCTGAAACCCGGTCAAAGTCAACATTCTGACGTCCAAGCAAATCTTGACAGAACTATCACCAAATCGAGGTGGATTGTGGAATCCTATCATGGTCGTCTGAAACACTGGACGTTCTTCCGAACGCAATTGGTGTCTAACAGCTTTATCAATGTCATCGAGGCTTTGCTTCGAACCGTCACAGCCTGTCTGAATGGTATTAGAGGACCGATCTACCAGAGATCTCCAGAGAGAGATGCCAAAGATAGGCTAATGGCTGAACGTATGAAGGACCGTTTGACAACACCGAATGGTTTAGCTCAGAGAGTCAAGACAGATCCGGATCTATCTAGACGGGCAAGGTCCGAGTTTGTCAAGATGGATGCATCTTCCGTACTGTTTCCCCGTCTCGATCTTGATTACTTGAGAACCATTACGTGTGGAACGTATCAGATATCTCTGGCTCCTGGTTACATCGCCGAACATTTAAGTGATGACGGAGACTATGAGGTGTGGCTTTACCAGCACTCCCCAGACCTTCTCCGATGTCAAATACATTCTCGACACAAAAGCCAAACGAAATATAACGTTTGGATACGGTTCACCGTTTCACCCGATGTTGAGGCCCCAATAAAGGACTACTACTGCCAGTGCCCAGTTGGAGAGAGAACGATGGGAATGTGTGCGCACATCTCCAGTATCTTGTACTACCTTGGGTATTACAGGACGCTGGAAAACCCTCGACCATTACAACCACAGGTAAAGAAATTCCGACAAAACTTGAAATAGTTTTCCATGCGGCAACGGAGTGCATATGTCGAAAGTATGTTTGGGGCTCGATATGAAAGATCCCCGTTACCATGTGACTAACCAAACTTATAAATATAGGTATTATACAATCGCCCGTAGCTATGAACACTCCCGTAAATGCGAAAACCAACCAAAATCATAAGGAACACGTTTTGTTTGTTGTTCTGTCTATTTGTCAGCCAATGTCTTCAACCACGGGGACTTGTGAAGTAGCCATCTTGGATTTTTTTTATGAAAAAGTGTTTCTCTCACTTTTTTTCATATCTGTGTACATATTCTCAACATACCGAGCAAATACTCTCGTTTTTTTGTTAATTATCTAAAGAAAGTCGAAAATCGGCAATTCAACCATAGGCTAATTCAACCCAACATTTGAAAATGTTCCACCACTTACATTTTGATGATTTTTCCTCTCATCAATAGCATATTACGTACTGTTTAATAGGATAAAAATTGGTTTGCATCCAACGCCCATAAAAGGGTGTATTCTCTAAAAAACACAGTTTTTGTGTCTAAAATGTTATCATCGAAAATGGCATTTTTGAGATTGTTTCTTCCATAAAACAGCCAAATGGCGCGATGGAAACATGATTTTTTGTCACAATCATGCCATGAATGTATTCTTTACGGTGACCATCATTTGATTAGATTTTCATTAATATTTTACATAACATGCACATTTTATCAACACTAAGACAGCTTCTGAAAGGTACAACTTTGAGGAGCCATAAAAAACAAACCAAGTGACCTAAATCTTTATACTTTATATATTTGTGACCACAACGGCATGGGCAATGCACCACCAACAGAGAAGGGGCCGTTTTGGAAACCGGCCCTTTCAGGACACAAGAACATTTCATCAATAAACAACTATAGCCATATCAACACAGATCAACACAAGCAGATTTCACGAATCCTGAGCTCCGGAAAATCCGTTCTCTCACCTGCCAACATGTCAACGCCGTCAAGTAGGCCTATTTCCACTTGTTTCACAGAATCTTCATCTTCGATGTCAGAGATAAGTGGTGGCTTTGAATCAAATTTCAGTGGTCCGATTAGTGGAGGAAACATTAAAATTATTATTTACCAAGGTGGTCAATCAGAACCACTACGAAAACGTATCCGAAAAGCTATCATTGAAAGTGAAAGTCCCATATACCAAAACAGAAACTGATAAACTGGAAAGAATACAGCGCTTGGCAGCCAGATTAATTTCAAATGACTACAAATCCCAGAGAAGATGGATGTATCACAAGGATGCTGGAATGGAGAAACTCGAACTACCAACACTCCAGGTCAGGCGAGCACAACAGAGGGTCATATTTATGTATAAGGTGGTTGAGGGTTGATACCGAAACCTAAGTAGATTGGCGGAGGAGATAGTACATTTGAAGTTAACGAGTTTTTAAAAGAATGCAAAGAAGTCAATGAACGTACTGAAAGGTTCAATGAATTCCAACTACGAAGAGTTGAAGGTATAAAAGATGAATTTATTAGAGAAAGCCTGAAAGGAAGAACTCTATAATCATTATTGTTCTAAGGGTGTATCGGTTATTTTCTGCAACGGTAGACGGCAATAGATCATTTAAATAGTCCGGAGTTAATTTATTGTGCATCTTATACAAAAGTTGAAGTTTTCTGCGTTTTCTTCGATTCGAAAGAGTTTCTAGACCAGATTCAAAAAGTAAATC
The DNA here is from genome assembly GCF_002113885.1 of Mizuhopecten yessoensis. Lineage (NCBI taxonomy): Eukaryota > Metazoa > Mollusca > Bivalvia > Pectinida > Pectinidae > Mizuhopecten > Mizuhopecten yessoensis. The sequence continues at coordinate 381,410 of NW_018408441.1, forward strand.
TTCTATTCTGGCATAAGAAGGAAGTCCAGTCATTATACGAATAGCTTCTCTTTTGGCTTTCTCTAACATTTCTGTTTCATAAGATCCTCTATACCTGGCTGTAAACATACCTGGCTGTAAACACTACAAAAAACAATAAGGTTTGGTAACCAAGGAAACTCTAGTTGAACACTATTGAAGAAGAAATACTAGCTTATCATTGTTTCGTATTGCGATCTTTCCGAGTTCCGGTTAAGACTGAGAATGCGGTCCTGCTTCGTATGTATTTGATACCGAAACTTCACAAGGAACCTTACCAACAAATGGTGCTACTACTTTCTCAACCAAGTCTATTCAACTTCTTATTGTACCAACATTTAAGCTTACAGACGTTTGGTGACACTCTGCCCATTAGTGGGGTTAGATATATGGAATGCGGATTTTGAAGGACTGCAAATTTGTTTTATTAATTTGTTTTCAATCTTTTTGTTTTATTTATCAGAACATTTGAATTTTCTACTCTATACATACCTATACCTTCTCCGGGAAAGGAAAAAGCGAAAAGTGTTACAAATATATGGATGTGAACTTCATTAAGGCATATTTTGTGACTTAAGCCTCGACAAAGGCCAAGATAACAGATGTGACATATATTTGCATGATGCGGGTTATCTATGAAGCATTAGACGCTTACCGTACTGGAACGGCCTGGTCTTATTTACACGTACCTAGTCTTTACATGTAAAATTACAAAAAAGATTGAAGAACAAATAGTTGAAAAATCAAAATGATCATTTTGAATTCATTTGTTAATAATGACAGACTAAATTGCGTTGTAACTAAAGACACCTAATGATGATTATTGCATAAAAGCATTTAGTTTGTAAAAAATGCACACTTTGTAATACTTATATGTATGCCAGGGTGTGTATATATTACAATGTGAGTTGTGACAAAACAACGAAGCGTGTGCTTTTGTCAGATATGTAAAAGATACCAGGCACTACTTCAGGATTTTACATGCAAGATACATTTATACTGATGGAAGGTTTACATACACGTTGTTTCAAACAACATAATATGAACTCGACAAGAAAACAACCATTTTCATTATTTGTGATCTATATGATCCTAAGAATATTGATTCCTCCCTATTACGTAAATATCTAGACATTGCATTGCTTTCCTTTACTTTTCCTTGTTTCGGTAGCTTTGAGATAAGAGCTGACGGCCAAGAGTGACGTAACACTCTTTCCCCAACACAAGAATCCCATTCCACACCTGTAGGGAACGGCGGTGTCAATTTCACGAATCCTCCGTCTCAATTAAGTACCATAAGTATGACATATCGATTTTCTGCTTGTTCAAAGTCCCCGAAGCTTTGCAAATATATCGTCTGCATCCTTTTAGCCATTCAGATACATTTGTGAACTTATGTGGTCTTGGTGATATTATTCCTCCGAGAAAACGGATTGTTGTTGGATAGATGTATGGGTAGACATGATCAAAGTGTATTATGATTTAGGAGATACATATGTCCTAGCAGGGCATCTATTTCCCTGGGGATGAATACTTCGTTTACACGTAACGTTATAACCAATACTAATTGTGATACTGTCGAATTACTCACAAAGGAAATCACAAAGTTAAAAGCAAACAAACTACGTTCTTTTCTAAGAGTACATATACATATGAATCAACTTATTGCATTTCTCTTCTAAACATTATCAGGATCGAACATAATAAAGCCGCATTATTACAGAAATTAACATCACATGGTACACAATAAGTGTAAATTCTGGGAGCCTGCCTTCCTTGTTTCAAACAACCTTAGCATAAAGATGTCCAATTCCTGAACGATCTGGGGTTCATTAGATGTTAGTCAGAATATAAAAGATTGTAAATCAGCTAACGACGTGTATATACAAGAAGAGGAAATATTAACCAGTTTTCTCGTTTTAAATGTCAGCCCCGTGGAATTTACTCTTACCGCCAGGCAGGACCAGTAGTGCACGTGTCATCGAGAGTTGAGTTATCATTCCATATACATTTTATGTCGACATGTAACACAAAGACAACACTATGATCTCGTATTTTCTCACAGTTCCGTCTCACACAGATAAAAATATATCTACAGATACATGTACAAACAGGAGTATAGATTAAACGGCGTGGTCACGTGACGGAAATGCACGAGCGCTTTCGGGGGAACAGATCGGTAATACAGCATTGTGTGATCATTGAGCACATTATTTTACTCGTAGTATCTGATATTATTCCATTGATGTCACCATAGATTAGAGTTCATTACATGTCACAGGAACAGTGTCCAATACAGACATCACCAAATAATCTCTGTCTGGGCAAACGGCAAAGGACAGGCTATGTAGAACTTGCTGAATTCTACTATTACCCGCACCTGTCCTTACCGACACATGTCCTTACCGACACATGTCCTTACCGACACATATCTTTTCCCATCCATCATTTTAGGGACGATTCTTTAATATCTGATTTAAATTTACCTCCCAAAAAACTAATTTTATCTCGTAAAATTAATATAATGATTCTCTGAAAATGGAGAAAGAAATGAAAACCAGCTAGGTAAGATGAACTCTTCAGTTGGCGGCTAAATGGGCTGATATCAAGGGATGCAAAAGGCAATACAGTCTGCACAAACCTCTCCCTTATGATGAGATGTTCAATATCATTACAAAGGATCGAAAGAATTCTCGAGAACGTGATCCCATCCGAAATTATCTTTTAAAACCTGTGTAAAATGCTCGCACACTTTATCTGAGTGAGTCCAAATGTTCTACCCTGTTTCAACACCAACAATTGTTGAAGAAACCTAGTTAAGTAAAAAATGGCGTCAACCGTGGCTTTCTTGTTCGAAATTCTGGAAAAGCTGGTGACTGCGCGACTTTAGAAACATATATTGCTGACAACCTGTAATCTGTTTACCGTCCGTGCCGTTCGACAGAACCTGCTACTCTGCTAGTACACCTTAAATTGTCGCTGTGTTGGATAATCACTGTTGGTTGATTCTGATGATAATTAAACTTTCATATGCATCTGACGTCATAAACTCATGATGTGCCTGTAATTAGGAAAAACACGTGCAATTGTACCATTGAAATTTGGTAATAACTCACAACATATGAATTACACTGCATTTTACAGTTGTTTTGTCATTCTCGAACTTATCAGTGATGCTAGGGGCTGAAAAAGTGGAAATCCAAATTTGCCTTATTACACATAAACAGTTCAACTCATGGTATATGGTTTCTGGTGTCTGGATTACATCTGCCGGCGCACTTTCCTTGGTCATGTCCTATAGGATGGAGCGGAGGCAATGACTGGCAGTAGTCTGTTTCCGATAACAATAATTTTGTAGGACCAAGAAGTTTGTTTTTATTATTAAGCAATATGAGACATCTTTCAAGTACACAATTCCCTACCAATAAATGCTGAGTTCATTTTCGAACACAAACTGTATTTGAACATTTATTTTGCGAGCTTTCGAAAATTTATGTTTCCTTTGTCGAACAAAGGATGTCTCGAATCTTAACCGCTGAAAAATATCGAGACATTTCGCCGTCGTGTATCCCAGAAACCTGTATATGTCCTTCTATCACTACCGTACCGACGTTTTAAGAAATCAGCAATAGGTCTAGAAGTGTGAACTATCTCTCTCCGAACATGTGGATCGTTGGCTGTTTCAGGGAAAACCCCTTACAATAAACAAGCTGTAGCTGTTCTATTATGTTGTTTTAATGTGTATTATTTGGTATATTTTTTGCCATATTTTTTATCAAAACGAATGTTGTAGTTTGAAATATATTCATATCGAGCGATTCTTGTTTATTTTTGCTGATACTGATACAGTGCTAGATAAATATTGTATATTGTATTGTCATTATTTATCTCATCATTATTAAAAGATTCAATTCCTTCTGATGTCGGTAACAATTATTTTCACGTTAAGTATACACGTATGATATTTTCATGATGAACATTGATTCATCTTTAGCCTGCATATACTATTAAACCGAAAATGACAGGCAAATAGCCATTTCCTTGACTTAATGCTTTCTAAATCTGTCATCACTGCTTCATAAAACATCGCTGGCACCAGGGTTAAGATGATGTTGAGTTTAAACAGACTTTTCGCCATCGACAGATTGGCATAGCTAGTGTTTGCCACTCAATTCATGATTTTTTTGCTTTTTTTTTGCTATGGGTTCAAATGAGGATAGGTGTATGGGGAGGCACGGAAAGACATAACAAGAGAAAGAGACACAATACAATTCTGATCTAGAACTAAAATTTATGATTTTTTGTGTCGGTCATGGTATTACACAATGAGATCCTTTCGCTTAAAAGACTGAACATCAACATGTTATCTTGTACTTTTTCATCTTATTATTTTAAAATTCAACGTAGGGTCAACGTTGTAAACGATTATAGCCGGTTAACCAATCAGTTTGTCGGAAGATCTGGAACTGCAAACAAATTACCGAATAATCTAATGTAATCTCCCATTACTCATTTGTCCAAAGGTTCCTTAAGGAAATATGATGGACATCATTTAAATATCATTTTATTTGTTCGTCTTTAATTAAAAAGAACTAAATTCTTTAAAAAAAAACACCATATGTAAATTATTTTAAATAGAAATGGGTAGGATGATATACAAATACTTCACAGAAGTACTTAATTGGTTCACAATAGGTCTGCTGAGTGGGACCAGAACCACAGATAAGGCTACGAATTCTACCTTTATCCAGGTGTGTATTTAATCTCGTGAGCTTACTGACTTTGACCTTTCCTAAATCAAACAAAAAACGGCGCAATTTTACAATTTATAGGGACTAGGGCTTACGAAGTAAAACAAAATGGTGTAATCTAGAACGACTAGGAAATATAGGCCCAGATTTTTCAAAGCATGGTTAGCGCAATACAAATTAGAGTAACTCTTTCGTCTTGTGTATTTTAAAAAAACATATCGAAAGTCAAAAGTGAACTTACATGTAAATGATGAATTAAAAAAGATTGTCGAAAAGAAAAAGAAAAAAATGTATGTTAATAATAACTTATTTAATCTGTGTGAAATATTCGTAAAGTTTATCAGACTTTGAACGGCTGGGACCTAGGCTGATGTTGTCGTTTAATAGTGATGCTTTAAAATCCTAAATATTTGCAGTTGCAAAAATAAACTCTGTAAAATTATAGTTCAATGTAAGGTCTAGAACACTCCAATTAGCTTAATTAGACAGGAACGTGTTTATCGATGGCACGTGATGCTCATCATTTAGTCATAAAATATAGACTCATCTACCAGGGATCAACGGAACTTCAAATGCATTCAGAACAACCCCAAATAGAGGGATGTGTGTAGAAAAGCATCCCCAACTCTCGTCACTGGCCCTCATCCCACACAGAGAAGTATGTACCATACCAAACTCTCGTCCCGGGCCCTAATGCCAAACAAAGTAGTAAATGTATGTAACAGACCTAACTCTCGTACCCAGCCCAAAAGCCACACAGAGAAGTATGCAATACACCAAACATTCGTCCCGGGCCCCTAATGCCACACAGAGAAGTATGTAACAAACCAAACACTCGTCCCGGGCCAAAATGCCACACAGAGAAGTACATGCATACATGTAACAGACCAAACTCTCGTCCCGGGCCCTAATGCCAAACAAAATAGTAAATGTATGTAACAGACCTAACTCTCGTACCCAGCCCTAATGACACAAAGAGAAGTATTCAATACACCAAAAACTCGTCCCCAGCCCTATTGCCACACAGAGAAGTATGTAACAAACCAAACACTCGTCCCGGGCCAAAATGCCACACAGAGAAGTACATGCATACATGT